>NC_045708.1:67376538-67444422 GCF_009834535.1 Camelus ferus
ACAGTGCCAAAATTACCACACGAGGTGTTCTCTATGAAATAAGAATAAAACAAAAGTCTGAAAACAGACATACCATATGACTCAGCAATCCAACTCTTGGGCATATATTCAGAAGGAACTCTAATTAATAAAGACCCCTGCACCCCAGTGTTCATAGCAGCAATATATACAACAGCCAAAACATGGAAACAACCTGAATGTCCATTGACAGATGACTGGATAAAGAAGTATTGGTATATTTATACAGTGGAATTCTATTTAGCCTGAAAAATGACAATATAATGCCATTTACAACAACAAGGACTTCCCTGGGTAATGTCATTCTAAGTGAAGTAAACCAGAAAAAGAAAGGAAAATAACATATGTTATCACTTATGTGGAATCTTAAAAAAAAGAAAAGAAAAGAAAAGACAAATGAGCTTAAATATAAAACAGAAACATACTCACAGACATAGAACACAAACTTGTGGCTGTCAGGGGTGATGGGGGTGGGAAGGGATAGACTAGTAGTTTGAGATTTGTAGATACTGAAAGGTATATATAGATAGATAAACAAGTGCATACTGTATAGCACAGGGAAATGTATTAAGATCTTTTGGTAGCTCATGCTGCAAAATAATCTCAAAATGAATATGTGTATATTCATGTATGATTGTAAAATTGTGCTGTACACCAGAAATTCACACAACATTGTAAACTGACTATAACTAAATTAAAAAAATGAAAAGGGTGAAAAGCAAAATAAGGCTATAACAATTTAAATCTCATACTTCTCTGCTTATTTTTCTTTAGTGGAATGTATAAAGTCTGAAGCTGAAGAAGATGCAAACTGTTGGAGGAAATGGAAAAGAAGAATGAGCATATGATGTAGAGAGAGAAAAGAACATATAGAACCATTTTTTGAGAAGATGGAAAAGGAGAAGGCCCAGTAAAAGGCAGAGCAAGGGAGGGTTCTAGTCCTTAAATTTCAGGTACTTTCTTGCTTCCTATCATGTGAGTAAAAGAGGTCAAGAAAATCATTCTGGTTCAGTAATATTTTAGAATTTGTAAGAGTAGAACATTTCTGCAGCTAAAGAAATCCCAGAAACTTTTTGACTGGAATAAGAGACTGAAGAAAGAGTGATATAATGGAAGTTAAGGGCGGACAAGATTTTAAAAACAAGTTTCAACACCCAGGAGGGACTAATGTGGATATGAAATAATCTAGCAAATGTAGGAAACATTTTAAGTTGTGTGAGTTCTGTCTCCACTTTTCCTTTTAGGAAGAAGAATGTCCTCACCAGGAAGGATTCCACAAGGAGAACATGGATCTCTCAAACTGATGACTGCTGTCCAGATGAGAGACAAAGAAGCATCTCCAACGTATCATAAAAACCTAAGGAAAGCAATTTCCTAACCAGCACCCACCTGCTAGGAACAAGTTGAGTGAGCAACTTCAGGACATTAAACAATTACCACAGAACAAAACTTGAAACAATGAGGTTTGAACTGTTGTTGGGCCATAAATTTTGCCAACATGAAACAAAATGTGAAGACAATGTGTTTACCTACAGGGTGATTCAATTCATGCTTAATTATAGTACTACCAATTAGTGCGATACTTAGCTGGATCCTATATTTGAAATCATGCACATTGACTCTAGAGAAACCTTAAATTGTATAAGTGATATGCATTTTACAGTGGGGAGATAATCGGTTCCGCTCAGGATAGATGTATTCCCCCCACATACACCACTTTTCTAGATATGCTCTTACTGAACATTGTACTTTGGTCCTGGAATAGAATTGGAGTGTTGGGAACAGAGGGAAAAATTTAATGGGAATGAACAAAGCCATGGACCACAGTTAAATAGGAGTGGCTGCTAAGGGGTCATGAGGTCACATAATGGCCTCCAATTAGGGGGACTTGGGACAGTTAACTCCAGGGTGCAGACAGTGGAAAGTTCTCCATAGGGTGGAGGACTTCTCTGTGGTCACTGATATGACTCCGGGACATTGGCAGGGGAAGTGCGTGCCCCTGTGCAAAGTGGATTCATGAGTGGATGTTTAACCTTCTCTGTCTAAAGAATCCCTCCAGACAATTACTGTCCCACTTCCAGGCAACCCAACATATCTCTTTTCTACTCTCTTTTTCTTGGTTTTCTCTCCTTCTACAGTTCCAAGAATACTTTCTACAATCACAAAAAGGGAACTTTAACTCAAGCTCAAAATACATTCCTTTCCATTCTTCTGAAAATCATAACTATAATCCTTCAAAATCTAAAACTTGACTCTGTTTTTCCTTCCTCTCTTCTACTAAGACATTATACCCGGGAAGCTACTCAGGATTAACGTGTATCATGGAAAGATAAAAAACAGGAAAAAATAAAAAACAATTAATTAATATGAAAATATTATCTTACCACAATTGTTTCAGCATATGTGTCGCTTAAGGATCTTTATTGCAAGCAAAAGAATCTTCTCAGTAGTAAGAAAAAAAAAGATTCTTAAGACTGTTAGGTAGCAGACAGGTTCTCTAAGACAGTGAGAGAGCCAGACTCTACTACTGCTTCAGGAAGAACAGTACCAACCACAAAGTGAAGGAATCTCAAGATAAAACAACCCTTCCATCACCCCCTTGCATAATGGCATCTCCAGATCTAATGGCAGAAGCTCCACCAATGTCAGCTCTGAGTATACAAACTTCTCTATTTTATATCTGTAGGAAACAAAATCCCCCATGAAAACTTGCATCTTTGGGTTACTCACATCTCCATCTCACAGAGGTATATCTGCTTGACAGAATCTAAGTCACATACCTCCCCGCTGGAGAGTCTGTCTGCCTTGCACTTTGGAAAGCAGAGACTCATAATGTGAGCAATTTCCATCCATGTTAGAGTCAACTAGTTCTTCCAGGTTGGTCTTGGTAGATAAACTTTATATTAGGGATAATAAAAATAATAGTAACTCAATAGCATTGTCATGTACATCATATAGAACACTTTCTTACTTTCCCTATATCATATCTCATATCTCAACATTCCCTTTAACTTTTCCTCTATTTTTTATGTCAGACAGTTTATTAATGTTTCTTAGGTTGCTCCTAACTTTTGACAGTCATACTTAACAAAGCCTTAAAAGGACTCTAGAACATATACGTCCTGACAACACACATAGCGTCTAAAGTATTATCTCTTTTTTATTTAAGTTTTATCTTTTTTTCACACCTTAAATTTTGTATTATTCTTACTTTCTAAACAGTTAGTATTTTGTACCTAGTTCTGTGTAAACAGAAAACAACTTTGTTCTTTCTCAAACATTCTCAAAAACATCCCTTTAAAATACTTTATTGGACCATTCTTTCCTGCCATTAGTTCATTAGTCACTTTCAGATTAATGAATAGGCTTTTTTCAAAATAAAATAAATGATATCAACTTGATATAAATTTTAAAGTTACACTCTTGAATTTATTCAGTTTCTCCTCTTCTACCTTCCTCTCAGACCCTATGTTCACATACTCAGGTGTGACTGGCCTGATTAGGGATAAGGAAAGGATAACTACTCTCACCATGTTCACTCAACACAGTGGCAGATTTCCTGGCCAGAGCAATGAGGCAAGAAAAGGAAATAAAAGGCAACCAAAATGGGAAGGAGGAAATAAAATTGTCCCTGTTGGCAGATGAAATAATCTTGCAAACAGAATTCCCTAAAGATTCCACTTAAAAACTGGTAAGATGAATTTTAAAATTCTGTTAAGTTGCAGAATTCAAATTCAACATCAAAATATCTGTTGCATTTCCATGCACTAACAGTGAATTACCTGTAATGGAAATTACAGCTAAAAGTAAAACAATCCCACTTCTAATCGCATCAAAAATAATAAATGCACAACATTGTAAAATGACTCTAGCTCATTAAAAAAGTTTAAAAAAGAATAAAATTCTTAGGAATAAAATTAACAAAGGAGGTGAAACACTTATATTCTAAAAAGTACAAAACATTGATGAAAGAAAGTTTAAAAGACACAAATGCAGAAGCATCCTATGCTCATGGATTGAAAATTTTAATATTCTTAAAATATTCATACAATATAAAGTGATCTATAGATTGAATGTAATCTGTATCAAAATTCCAATGATTTTTTTTCACATAAATAAAAAAAAAATTCTACAATTCATACAGACCACACAAGTCTTCAAATACACAAAGCAATTCTGAGAAAAAACAAACCTGGATGCATCACACTTCCTGTTTCAGAATATATTACAAAGCTACAATATTCAAACTAGAATTGTCCTCCCATAAAGAGAACAGTTAGACTAAGGAACAAAATAGAAAGCCCAGAAGCAAATCCAGACATATACAATCAACAGATATCCGACAAGGCTGCCAATACCACACAAGATGGAAATTATATTCTCTTCAATAAATGATGTTCAAGATAATAGATATCCACATAAAAGAATGAATTTAGACCATTTTCTTACATCACAAACAAAAATCAACCCAATATGAATAAAAAATTTAAGTGTAAGACATGTAATCATTCAACTTCTAGTGCAAAACATAGAGAAGAATTTCACAACTTTGGCCTTGGCAAGATTTCAGAGATAGGACACCAAAATCACAGGCAAAAAAAAAAAAAAAATTGAATTTAATAAAACTAAACAGTTTTTGTACAGTAAAGAAGATGATCAGCAGAGTGAAAAGGCAACCTATAGTAAGGTTGAATATATTTGCAAACCATATACCATAATGAGGGGTAATCTCCCAAATATATAAGAAACCCTTACAACTAAGTAGAAAAAAACCTAGAAACCCAACAGAAAAGTGAGCTAAGCACTTGAGCAGAGTTCTCCAAAGATGTACCAATGGCCAACAAACATAGGAAAAAATACACATCATTAATTATTAGGGAAATACATCAAAAGCATAATGAGATTTCACCTCAGACCTGTTAGAACAGCTATTAACCAAAACCAAAATATAATAGATGATGGTAAGTGTGGAGAAAAAGAAACTTTGTACACTGTTGATAGGAATACAAAATATGGGAACACTATGAAAAACACTATGAAATATCTTCAAAAGATTAATAGTAGAGTCAACATATGAGCCAGCAATTTCATTTCTAATTACCCAAGAGAAATGAAATAGGACCTCAAAGAAATTTCAGACTCCCACGTACATGGCAGCAGTATTCTCAAACACAGTGACAAGATGTGGAAACATCTGAATGGACATCAACAGATTAATGAGTAAAGAAAAGATGGTAGATGTGTACAGTGCAATACTGTTCAGCCTTTAAAAAGGAGAATACTCCCTCATGCTAAACACAAAGTAAACTCAAAATGGCTTAAAGACTTAAACATAAAACAAGACACTACAAACCTCTTAGAAGAACACATAGACAAAACATCATCTGACATAAATCTCAGCAATGTTCTCCTAGGGCGGTCCACCCAGGCAATAGAAATAAAAGAACAAAGAAACAAATGGGACCTAATCAAACTTACAAGCTTCTGTGCAGCAAAGGAAACCACAAGCAAAACAAAAAGACAACCTATGGAATGAGAGAAACTATTTACAACAGACTAGACAGACAAGGGCTTAATTTCCAGAATATATAAACAGCTCATACAACTTGATAAGAAAAGAACAAACAACCGAATCCAAAAAAGGGCAGACGATCTCAACAAGTAATTCTCCAGAGAAGACTACACATATCCACTGTGCTCATGAAAAAAACCTCAGTGTTGCTAATTATCAGAGAAATGCAAATCAAAACTACAGTGGGGTCTCACCTCACACCAGTCAGATTGGCCGTCATTCAAAAGTCCACAAACCATACACGCTGGAGGGGGTGTGGGGAAAAGGGAGCCCTCCTACACTGCTGGTAGGAATGTAGTCTGGTGCAGCCACTATGGAAAACAGTATGGAGATTCCCCAAAGAACTAAAAATAGACTTTTCCCCACTGAGTGTTATGCTGACTCTGGGTCTGTCATGAATAGCGTTTGTTATGTTGAAGTCTATTCCCTCTATACCCACTTTAGTAAGAGTTTTATCATAAATGGGTGTTGAATTTTATCAAATGCTTTTCCTGCATCTAATTGAGATGATGATGTGATTTTGTCCTACCTTTTGTGGATGTGGTGTATTGCAGTGATTGATTTGCATATGTTGAACCAACCTTGTGACCTGGGATGAATCTGACTTGATCATGTTATATGATATTTGTCCCTGTTTTAGCCATGGAAGTGTTAGCACTCTGCTCTGTTGTCCCTGAGATTTTGTGCCCGCAGGCCACCAGTATGGATCTGCAGACATCAGGCACTAGGACCTGTGTAGTGTTCGTGCAGTCACACCCCTGGATCAGTGGAAACTCAGAGATAGAGAATGGAATGAAGAGTAATGAAAGAAATTCTAGTCTATCATTGAATTCTATTAAATTTTATTGAAAACCCATAGATCTCTGCACTCAACATTTGCAGGGCTGCAATCCTTTAATGGTTACAAAAAATATTTAGTTGACATATATTTACCTGTGACTCGTTTCCTTCCTTGGACAATGTGGATAAAAATAACTCCATAGTATACAGAGTTATTATGAATATTAACTTACATACATAAAGGTTCCAGCCTAGAAACAATTAAAAATAAGAAATATTATTGTCATTATTATTCACGCAGCAAACACACAGCTAGTAAGTGAGGTGGTTGATGGCATGGGTTCTGGAGTAACACTTTTTGGATTCAAATTTTATTTAGGACCTTGTGATTGTAACAAGTTATTGAATCTCTCTAATATTGTGGTAAAAGTATCTGTAAGACTAAGAGAAAATAATCCATGTAAAGAAGTTGTCACTGGGTCTGATTCAAGTGTGCAGAAACTGGAAGATGTTCGCATTATTGTTTTTATTTACTAAGTGCCAGCACCTGGGTCAGCATAAGCTGTGGTCATTCCATCAGGGAACCGACAGCCCTCATCTATGAAACAGGAGCTACCAGGTCCATTGTGAATGAATCTAATATTCTGGGCAAGTGGACCTACAAAAGTATTCTATGAAGTTTTGGCATCCTCACACAGTTCACACTGGCCCCAAACATGAAATAAAGGGCATTGTTTGAATTGATCCAATTGAACTTTTCTTTTTATTGCAAGCAGCAAGAAGAGGTAACAAGTTATTGCAATTTGGGAGCTTATAAACTCTTTGTGAAGCCACTTTTTCTGAGTCAGTCACTGATTGATTCCCATTTTGTAAAAGTGTTATGCCTTATGGTATAAAATTGGACAGACTATTTGCTTGCAAGCAAGCCCCATGCACCATTGTTGTAAGAGGAAGTGGGTCCTGATCATAGAAAAGGGGAAACCTGGCTTTTTATCTGCCACTAATGGGTCACTCTTGACTGATCCGAAAGCTCTGACCATCCTGCCTGCTGTTCTGCAGCCGGCGGTGGCGGTTGTCAGTGTGTGCCTCTAACGCACAGGCCAGTCCTACCTGGTGAACAGGCTGGCTGGTGAGAGTAAGGGAGAGTGAAGGCACCACCAAAGCCTCCCCGAGTCCCTTCTGTCCACCAAGACTCCCAGCATTCAGGACAGTGATGTGAGGAGAGGAAGTTAGGGACGGGGAGGAACATTGAAACTCACTTTCCATCCAGTGATGGGCTTCTGACATTTTCGCTGCTCTGGAGGATGACTCAACTCTTAATTCCCACTTAGCCTTAACTTCCTCCTTAAAGTATAAATATGCTTTTCTGGAAGGAGTAAGGTAATAATTTTAAAAAGTCATACAAGTTAACACTGATTTTTAAGGTAAAAATAAACCTTTCAGTTTGTACTGGACATTCTAATTTCTCTCTTTATCTAGTTGTAATTAAGACCAATACTCATTATGATTTTATTTATCTCTTTTAACTCAGATTTTGTTAGTTCTATTCAATTTCCTGCTCTGTCTGCTACTAAAACTGCACTCCCTTTTCTTCCTGCACCCCCTCTCTGGGCTCCACGGTGCAGTCTCCCACGAAGGGCATCTGGGTGTGGTGTGTGCCTCACCCCGAGAAGCCAGACCACACTCAAGCTCTGCTTGACACAGGGGGCCGGGGGGATGTAGAGAAGCTGAAAAGTAAACCTTCTCAATCCTACTTGTGTCAGGTCAATAGCACTCTTTGCAAAATCCCTCCCCACTCCCTCATTTATGCTTTGAATACACTGTATTTTTAAAAATTAATTTATTTTTAAATTGAGCTACAGTTAATTACAATGTATCAATTTCTGATGAACAGCAGAAGGTTCCAGTCATGCATATACATCCATGTATTCATTTTCATAATTTTTCAGAATGTGTCATCTTAATGTATTATTCTTTTCATTTATTTTATTTACTTGGTTGTGCTCAAGATTTTACCTCAGATCCAATTTGAAGCCAACCAAAGAAATCCTTATGTGAGAAAAGTAAACACTAAGTAGGAGAATGACTGGCTAATTGAGGAACTGTTGCCTTTGACCATACGTATAAGCAGTGAGACTGACCTGTAAGTCCAACTGACAGCACTTACAGCCCATAAAATAATGGCTAATGACTTTGAATTATGTTATAATTATACAAGAATACATACACAACAAGAAAGTACTTTTTGTTTGAAAAACATCAATCATTTATTTTAAGAAAAATTTTCTGCTTGGTATTGGTGATTGAAATCCATTTTTTATTTATCTTTTTAGGTGAGTCTTTGCTAATCAGTAACATTACCCAAATTCTGCCATAAACATGGTCAGTGTACACAGATACGTTCTCTTAATCCCATAGGCTGCCTACAAAATGTGGCCGCAATGAGGGATTTCACTTGTCCCCTTGAATTGGACAGAAACCAGGGGCAGCTGATGAAGTTTCAGGGTCAGTAAAGGGGTTTGATTCTAGTGAGGAAGCAGAACACAAAGATTCAGGACAACAGCAGGTTGGAACTGGGAAGAATTATTTGTCCATTTGTAATTAACATGAAATATTTCAGAATACACTGCATGGTGTGTGTATATATGCTGACTCTGATTTATACCCATAGGGTAGTTAATAGAATGTGAATTGATGAAATCTAGAATAAAACATCTTAAGTTAAAGTGATTTTGTACAGGAAGCATTTTGTTTTGAATTAACAACATAGAGTTTGTTAACTGGCATGAGAGTCTTGGGCAGTAATGAAGTTGGCAGGGCTTAAAGCACGTGATGGGTTAGGAGAATTGGACAGGTCCCAATGCCCTGACCTGAACAGGACATAAGGTCAGCCACCCCGGGGTCCTGCCAGCTGTGCAGCTCCTGGATTTGCTCTTGGTGCCCTGCTCCTCCTGGCTCAATAGAGGACACACACCCCATCAGGTCTTCAGTACCAGAGGACGTGCCAGCTGCCCACGGCATCCACCACAGACTGGACCGCTGCTTCGCAGAGAAGGACTCCCCCCAGGGTGCAGACTGGCTGTTTGTGTTCTTGCCCATGGCTCCCTCAGCATAGACACACTAGCAGAATTAACCTAAGCCTGAGGAGGCCAAGGGACACCACCTGAAACTGTCTCATGTCTCGCTTCCTTCAGCTCTTCCCCTGTATTCTTGAAGAGAAGTGTCCTCTAATTTTCTTTGCATTTGTAATGAGTTCCTGCAACCATCTGCAACACTGAAGACCTTCCTTCATAAACACATCTGTGAGGACTACGTACCGCCCAGCTCACAGGCGAGGGAGCACTCGTGAGGAGGACTACACACACAGATCTGAGGGAAAGGGAGAAGGAACACAGAACTGTCTAGAGCAGCTCGCTTGTTCCTGCACCAAAGCATGTGCAGAAGAATGGTTCTAATGCAGCCTTCCTGCAGAATGGATGAGAAAGTACATGCATAGGCCTTGGAATCCTCCAGTAATTTAACAATTATGTATTAATTTTCAAGTATGGGAGAGGCTTTTCACTTGGGCCCTTATCTTGAAATGTATATAACTTTATTCCACACGTGACAACTTATAAGTGAACTTCAGAGTTGGTGAAGATTCCTCTTCCTCTGCTTTGTCCTTTCCCCTACTCCCACTGCCTTCCTTTCTCTAAACCATGGTCACTTCCCATCACAAACTCCTGTTTCAGGTTTCCTGTTCATATACATGCCACATGCCCTGGGGGACTTGATGAGGTAGCACTCACCACAGCACCTCACCCCCTTTACCAGACTACCCAGACCTTTGGTGTGCTCAGGGCCTTCCTCTGCTGATACCCAAGGGTCTTTGGGAATGGACCAGTGGTGGGACTTTTTCCAGTGGCTTTGGTCAGGGAAATGGCAACTCAGCATCAGCTCACAGCCCTCAAGAAAGCAGAGCTATGCCTGTAGATTCCACAGTCTGTCAGCCTGCGGGCATCACATTCAGTGAGAAATCAATCCTCATGTGAAAAGCATAGTTTTATCTTAAGAGACGCTCCTTGACCAGATTGAGGAATTATGGTAGACATGATATGTTTGCAAGTGATGAGCTCTTTCTTCACTCTGTTAATTCATGTCTTGTGCTGTGAGTCACAGATGGTGGTGGCTTGCTCGCTGGGTAAGTTTCATGGGAGGGAAACTTGAGGAATCCAGACAACATGGAATGGCCAGTTCCTCAGAGAGGAGGGCGGCGGGTTCAGGTGGGCATGCATGCACTTTCTGCCCTTGAGCACTAGTTCCTAAAACTGTGTCCCTTAGTTTGAGACCCCTGGGCAGCAGTTAACATGGTAAGGAAATGGGAATTGGGGGCCCTGCTGGGTGGCAGCGTATGTGTTTCTTTACCTGTATTAATGGAAACCCCAGCGTTTATGTGGTGTGCTTTGTGGTGGGAGCTAAGTACACAGTGTGGAAGATCATCCCATAGATGAGATCCTGTGTCAGCAGGGGAGGCAACTGTAAATAGGCCATTTCAAGTTCAAAGTTATATAACAAGTCATATATTATGAGGGCAACCTGGGACAATAGGCAGCATGGAGGGGGGACGCCACATCCTGGCTCAGGACATCAGCAAACAGGAGACTGGAAGGAGGAACATATATTAACAATAACGGGTAGTGAGTGAGGAAGCCGGGGTGCATAAGGAAGCCTGTGTTCTGTGTGCCAACTCCCAGAGTCAGATTTATGTGCAGTTGTGGAGTTACAAGCATTTGACTCTAACCACAGTGGTCTTAAGTCCTAGACAATTAAGAAGAATTCCTAAAAGCTTCAGTTGACTTTGAAGAGTAATTTCCTTTTGAAATCATCATCTGTATGAATGTGGGGTTGGTGTTTAGGGACCACATTAGCCAACATCCCAGGGGACTTCAGCTCATGGGTACCAGGTTCTCTTGTAGTTTCTGGAGATTCATGATAATACATGCATATATGTATTTTTTAAAAAGTCAGTACTACAACTACACACGTGTTCTGCATCTTTATTTTTCACTTACAATAGACACATCTTGGAGATTTCCCCATGTTAGCAAAAATAGAGCTCCTCTTTCATTTCAATGTGTGCAGAGTTATCCTTTGTTGGCGTGTCTGAAGACTGACCTCCCCAGTATGCGACAGGCCTTGATAGTTGTTTCTAGTCTTGTGGAATTTCAACAGTCTTGCATCAAACATGCTACTACTTATGCCATTTTCAATTTGGGTCAATAAATCTGTAAAGTGAATTCCCAAATGCTATCTTGCTGGATCAACGGTATTTGCATTTCAAAGTTGGATGTACATTGGGACCGTGAACATTCTCCCTGCCGGAGATAAGGCACCACTGGGATCCTGGATCCTGAGCCATCAGTGTCCTGGTAATCCTGGTCCGTGTGGCCCATCTGAGAGCTGACACAGGAACTTCCTGGTTTTACTTTGTACATCTTTCAGAGTCAGTGAAGTGAAACACTTTTACTCTCTTTGTATATTTTTGCTGATTTTAAAAAATGTGTTTGTCGCTCTCTCCTCACTGAGTCATAAGGGCTTGTTATAGTTTAAAGAGGTAACCTCCGTGCTGGTATCACTGACGGTGAACGTACGTCCTCTTACTGTTTGTTGTTTTGCTTTTCTTAAAGCTTTTCTATAATTCATCATTATCTTGCAACTTCTTTTCTATTTCTTCAAATTAACTAACTCAATCCATTTTTTTTTTGTTCTTTTTAACATCAGGCCCTGTTAATCACTTCAGTATCTCTTTGGTAATCATGTTTTATGTTTAAACTTTCCTTGAACAAAACTACCGTGACACATTTTTTAAATGAGCTACACTGTTACTCTTTTCAAAGAAAAGAAATCTTCCAAAATATACTTAAGAGGAGTTCTCTGCCCTTTTAAGAGCCTCACTGAGCACTTTCAGCCCAATACCAACTAGTTTAAAATACCCAGGTAGCGCTACAACTAAGGCGACACTCACCACATCCAGGATCTTGGATATCAGGAAGGGGTGACTTTTTTGGTTGTTTCAATGCCTTCTTTTAGTTTATTTATTTCACTAGTTAATGCCTCAGATTTCTCTTTAAATCCATCTCTCAGTAGTTCTTCCTGAATCTGTGAAAAGGAGAGGATCCCATTTTGAAAACACCCAGGCATCAGCATTGGGTTTCTAAAATCTGCAGCAGCAAAGCACCTGTGTTTGTTTGTCCCTGAGATGCTTTCTGATGTTTGGCCAATATTTGCAATCATATGGACCTGGGCAGGGTTTACAGTTTCCCACGGTCCCTCAGAACCATGTCACTGGATGGGGAGGGGTGGGCCTAGGTCAGGCCTGAGAACTGTCCAGTCATGAGCTCCATGCCTAAGAATGCACTTTGGGAGGGAATGTAGGTGAATTGCAGTTACTTCCTATTCCCCTGGGATAAGAAGACCACACATATGTCACAGATAATGGCAACTGGTCACTCTCTTTAGAACACTGGCCACCAAACACCAGTTTGGGACAAAGAATGCATTGACTCAAGGTGTGTAACATGAGTCAGGTGGATCTGGAAACAAAGGCTGCAAATTGTAGAGCTTTCCTTCCTATAATGCACAATCTGCTACTTTCAGGAGCAGGTCTATTTCATGTCTCTTATGGTCATACTGAAATTCCTAAGAACTACAGGACTGAAGTCCTTTTTATTTGGGGCAAGTGAGACCCTAGTATCACTGCAAATAGCAGCCTAGGAACCCAGGTCATGTAATTTGGACCCTGTGAACCCTAACACTACAGGAAGTGCTGAGTCTTACAGACATAAGCCTCCTGCTCGGCCCACATCACTTTGATGTTACAATGAATCAAATGTCTTTGGATTTCCCTGTGGGATCTGACTTTAGGTAGAACTTCTGCTCCTTTCTTCCTAAGGAGTTGGGGTATCATCCATCAGGTGCTTCCCACGCCCCTCCAGACCTACCTTCAGCTTGTGCTCCAGCACCCTCTCCTGCTGTCTCAGACGGTCTTCTCTCTCCCTATCCATCTTCTCTTCCAGCTGCGCTAGATTCTCCTTGTGGCTTCACTCCTGCATCTCCAGTTTTTGCTGTTGCTCATTCAGTTTCTCCTTTAGCAATTCTTTTTCCCTCTCAGTGGCCTGCTTCTTGGCACGTTCCACTGTTTCACAACAATTTTCAGGAGGGAAGAAATATCAGTTATGCTGAGCTGTACCCTCCTGAGTTCAGCCACTAAAGTGACTTTAAAATGGCAGGAGGGAATCTGAACATGCCTTCTATCCACATCAGGAAATCATGCTTCAGCATGGGATGGAAAGGCACTGATCAGACGTACATGAAACCCAACCTCCCGGAGTTGTCTTCAGACATATCAGAGAACTCCCACAGAAGGAAAAGAAGTCCCTGGTGCCAGGAAGTGTTTGCTGTCACACCAGTCAAAGAGAAGCACAGGAACCACCTTCCCCTCTGTGGGCTCATCCCTGCCCCATACCTGCCATGGCCTTCTCCCCATCAGTGAGGGCTTTGTCTGCCTGCAGGATGGCTTCCTCCACTCCTGCTTGGGACTGCAGGAAGCTCTGCAGGACCTCATTTCTGTGAGGAAACAGCAAGAAGCAAGGATTTGCCAGGCAACCAAGAACAAGTCTGTTGCTGGGGAAACGACTGTTCGGTAAAACTACAGATTGGATCTTGTGAAATCTTCATCTTACAAAGGACCCCGCAGTTTAACAGATGTCAAGATCGTGTGCAGCTCCACAGAAAAACATCCTCCATGTTTGCAACCACACCATCTGCCCATCGTTTTCCTTCCTTTTTGTTTTAGAATGATGCTCATCTACTCTTTCTTTGTTATAATTTCACTCTTTATTTTGTACTTCAATTTATGACTTCTATCTCCTCTTCCAAGAAGCTGTCCTAAGAATCCTTCTGAGCTCTGAAATGCTTTTGAGAACATGCAGCTGCCCTACCAGCTCCACCACTTGAGGGCTGTGTGATCTCAGGCAACTTACATCTTCATGCATCAATTTCTCAATTTGATAATGAGGATGACAGCAGTACCAACATCATTGTTCTGATTCCTAAATTGATTGTCTAGGCAACTCAGCAAAGCAGAAGGACCCTGAGATCACCTCCGCTCACAGGGCAACAAAAACACAACTATTTGCAGAACAACCATCCATGAAAAGGACCAGAGTTTATCAGGAAAAATCTCCTACAACTGAAGGCATGAAGAAGGAACCACAAGAATATAGGTAGGAGGTGGGTAGCTGCAGTGTAGATAGATTCCTTCACCAGGTGGGTTATTCACAACAGGGAGAGATTCACAACTCCCAGAGGAGTGAGAGGACCAAACCCAAAGCTGGGCTCCCCAGCAAGAAGTCTAGCACCAGGAAGACATGAAGGGAAGGCCAGTGGGGCTCAGTTTTGGGAGTCCCAGAAGGATTGTGAAAATAGAGAATACTCATTTTGTTTGCTTGTATTTTGTTTTCGTTTTGATGGTAACAGATTGTTAAAGTTTTTTACTTATTTATTTATTTTTGGTGGGGGTAATTAAGTTTATTTATTTATTTATTTAGCTTTTGAGCAGGTACTGGTGATCGAACTCAGGACCTAGTGACGACTAAGCATGTGCTCCACCACTTGAGGTCTATCCTCTTCCCCTTGAGCTGTATCCTACCCCCAAGAATCTACCCTTAAAGGGTGCACACAAAACCTCACACAGTCCAGGACCCAGGACCCAGGACCTAGGGCAGAAGCATTAATTTGAGGAGCCAGGAGCAGACCTACCTGATGATTCTGGAGTCAGCCCCAGAGAGGCAGAGGGCACCTGCAGCTCACCTTGGGGACAGACACTGTTGGCACCATTTTGGGGAGCTCCTTCTACCTTGTGGACATGGTGCTGGCAATCATCATTTTGGAATTTTCTCTCTAGCTTTTTAGCCCCAAGATCCAGCACCACACTTACCCAATGGTCTGCAGGTGACAGTGCTGGGACTCCTGAGGCAAGAACCTAGCTCAGCATGGACACAGCCCCACCCATCAGCAGACACACTGCCTTAGGACCTCCTGAGACCACAGCCACCTCCACACGGGATCCTGACCGAGCACCTCACACCAGCATACAGGCACTAGACCTGAAGCCACCAGGATACTGCCATGCAGCCAGAGACCCCAGGCCCAGCTCCACCCACTACTGGGAATACACCAGCCACAATAAAGCCTCAGTCTTATACCCGGCAGACCCGGCCCCCCACCAGCAGACCAGATTCTGCCAGACCACCTAGGCTCTGGCTCTGCCCAACGAGCAAATCAACACAAGTTTCAAGGCATCCCAGGCTCAGCAATGAACAGTGTCAGAAACAGGGTCACACCAACAGTGACACAACACATGCTCTGGGACCCCTGGGTCCTACAACCAGACCCCAGGACCTGGATTTGTCCTCAGAGTTAGCTTTGTCCCATAAGCTCTGGGACCTAGCTTCAGCCAGCAGTGGGTAGCCAACATCCCAGGGTATCCTGGATCCTTACTCCCCTCACCAGTAACCCAACACTAAAGTGCCCCAGGGCTCCACAGTCAGCATCCTGGTGACCTGGTCCCAACAAGCATCAGATAGTGCCCTCTGCACAAGGCAGGACCTGGCAACCACGTGAATCAACACAGACCCTCTGACTCCAATCTGCTGTTCTTTTCCCACCCCCTTACTCCTCACCTTGACCCCTTTCCCGGGCACCAGCATATAGCCCTGTTCCAGCTCGTCCCTTTTTCTAAGTAGAGCTTGTGTCCTCCAGGAGCAAAGAAAGTTCCTTCCTTAAAACCTTCCATCAAGGGCTTTTAAAGCTTCTGAAGCTCAGCCTGACAGTATTTGACAGAGGCCTCTTCATTCTGCACCAAGAATTCTTCCTTCCTTTTCTGGATGTTGACCTGCCAGGGAAATGTGGGGAAATCCAATAGAAAGAAGCTGTTAGAGGGAAAGTCCAAATGCGGTCCTTTGGAAGAAGCAGTCTGACAGCATCAGGGTGCAGGAGATGTAGAGTAATAAACATGGAGTCAAGAGACTAGTTCTAGTCCCAGTTCTGACCAGCTCTCTGTGTGCCTTGTGGGAAGTCTCTGAACCCCTGTGGGCTCAGACTCCACACCTGTGAAATGATGGGGTTGGCAGGTGTGATGTCCATGATTCCCTTAACTGTAGTAGGACTAACAGCCATTCACCCACAACACAAATGAAATTTTGTTTATGAATGGAAGTATAGTTTCTTCTGCAAACTTGGGAGCTATGGATTAAAATATATACTTAGCAAGTCACTTGCCTTTTAATGAATTAACTACACAATAACCAGAGTTCTGAACTCTTCATGGATTCTTTTCTCATTAAGGATTTGTGTGTGTGAAAATATAGGAACGGGCTTTTTTTGCATATAGTGATAAATTACAATTGAGCTGGCTTTGCTCTATGTGAACTAAGATAATTGTAACTTGTAGGATGGTCGAAAGTCAAACTTTCAGCAAAGGTGCCTATGGCAAGGAGAATTGTGATCTCCAAGGATTTTCACCACTGGTGTCCACACTCTGCAGAGTCCCCTGACCTGTGAATACAATGAGCACTCATCCTGTGTTTAAATTATGTTACATGGCACAGGCTGACACTATGAAATGAAGATTACCTGAGTGGACATTACCTAATCACAGGCCCTTTCAAAGGTGTTTTCTCCTGTTGGTAGCAGAAAAGGAAGTCAGAGAGATCAGAAAAAGGAGGCGGATTCAAAGCACCATGGCTGGGTCGAAGATGGAGTGCTGTTCCACGGAACCTCCATGTGAGGACCAAGCCCATTTGAACCACGTCTCCAGCCACAGCGCACTGAGAAGATCATCCACGTGCCCTGGGCTCAGAGCTGACCTGAAGGAATGTAAGCCACTAAATGTGTGTTGTCTTATGCTGCTAAGCACTGGGTAATTTGTGTTTCACAGTCAAAAATAAACAGCCCAACTTTTAGAAAAAGGATGGACTGTAGCCCACAGACCTTGTCAGTAATAAGAATCTAAACTCATTTTATAATGAGTAGCACACGAACCATGGGGACAAAAGATGGAGTCTAGGATCATTCCAGAGTAACAGAATGAGGAAGGAGACCTTCTAAGGCATGTTACCACAAGTTTCTTCTGGAACTCCCGCTTGTCATCCTTGAAGGAGTGCTCCATAAAGACTGTGATGGCTTCCCTCTCGCAGGCCGTGTGCACCTCCAGCAGCCCCTGCAGCGTGTCCATGGGGATGGCCATGTGCTGGGCCATCTGCTCGCTGTAGTGGGTGGCTGCCTTCTCCATGGCCGCTGAGTTCTCATGCTCCGCCAGAGTCATCACTGCGTTCTCCAAACAAGGAACTGCCCCACTGTTGATGGCGTCCACATAGGCCACTGCCAGCATCCCCAGCCCTGAGTGACACAGGATATTTAGGGCAGCAGAGACAGTTCTTACCTGTTTGTTTGTTTGGGTTTTTTTTAGCTTTAGAGATCAGCATTCTAAAAATCACTAGGCTTTGACTGAATTTATTTTTCTTTCACTTTCTTCTCATCTTCATCTTGTCTTCAGCCTTGTCTCCTCCTTCTCTTTCTTCCATGAATCCTCTTCTTTATAATAACATCACTGTGTCTCCTACTCACTCCAACTTATGATTCTCAAATGCATCACATTATAATATTAGGTGAATGATCTCGAAGAATATGTTCAACGGTCTGCATGAAATTTTTCCCCAGTGTAATAGAATAAAAAGAACTAATTACACATGTACACAAGGTACATACTTTGTGGGCGCTATTTGTAATGAAAGTGTGGTCCCCATGTAAAAGTGTCATCAAGAATTTCAAGACAGTTGCAGAAATACTAAACCAAGCAGGGCCCATCTGAGAACAGGGCCCCGTGTGACTGCACAGGGGCCAAGTGCATGAAGCCAGCACCGGACATGATACTGTGTGTACATTTGTCTCTCACTCAGGTAGTCTACATGGTTCGTGACCTAGTATTTGTTTCCTCATTCATGCAAATTCACAGAACATATTGTGTGTCTTCACTACAAATACTTATCCATTCAGACTTCTCATCAACCTGCATTTTTCCTTCCTTATCAGGAGTCTGTCATTATACTATTAGTGTAATAGTATTATGAGTGTTGATAGGCTTCAACAACACGTATGTAGGAAAAATTTAATGAAGAAGCGTGCATTTCTACATGTGGCATGTACATCTGCTTTCCCACATTACATACAAAAGAAAACACAATTGCTGACAAACCCAGAGTGTGTTCACAACTCCATCACACAGCCTGACCCATGGAGGGACAGGCCAGGATGAGAGACTCACCACCCCCAGTGACCCTGATTCCCTCTCCAAGGGTCTTGGGTTTTGCATGGGTGAATATATAGGAACAGAAACCTTTGCACTGCATCTGAAAACTCCCATCCAGTTTGTCATCTGGCACATCCTCCATATGGACCAATAGTTTTCTGTCACTGACAGGCTGGTCAAAGACAAAGCACTTCCATTTTGGAAAGAACTTCCTGATCATCTCTCTGGGCATGTTGGAATTTTGGATTTGAGGATCCTTGCCTGCAGAAGTGGAGAAAGAATAAACACTGAAGGAACAGCCTTCAGGTCAGAGGGGTGAGGACTTTCATTTCCAGGGAGCTTTGCATCCCTGTGGCTCCCCTGCCTGTAAATCTCCTTTTATTGAATCATGCAAATTGAACTTATGCTAATCTACCCGGGGCATGAAAACCTCCCTCCTTGTTTCTAATTTTGTTTTGGTTTTGGCACAGAGCTAAGAGTGTAGGAAGTGCTTCTGAACAAGAAGGAGAGGCATCTGTTCCAAATGAAGAAAATTATGATTATTTTCCTCAGCTCTTGCATGATGCGCAGCGGATCAACTCGTTATTAGATTTTTCTTCAAAGATACATTAATCCAAAAACCTGCCAGAAATATTTTTCTGTCATGGCAGTCCCTGTGACAGAGAGGAAGTGTGGGTGGTAAAGAAATGTCATGGTCAGGATATTTATGCCATTGCTGGGAAGATCACATGTGGAGAGCAGATAACACTCAGGACAGTAAATGAACAGCCTTATAAGGTCAGAGTCAAAAAATACACATTCTATAAATATATTTGGAAATGCCTTAGCCTATACAATCTCATGGTGAGACTAGCTTACGTGAAGATTGGACCTCAGCAGCCCTCTGCATCCTTTTATATTGGACGTGACAGTATCATACAGAGCATCTCTGGGCATACGACAGCAGTTCAAAACATATTTATTGAAAGGATGAATAAATGATTAAATACACCAAATGCATATTGCTTTTGGGTACCACCATTATCCTCTCTGCTAAATATAAGCTGAGTAATTAATTTATTATATAAAGTATCAGCCAAGGCTCTAGAATGAAGTGTAATATTATGAGAAAAGGAAAAGAGGCATTGGACAGTCTTCCTGGAAGAACAAGGCTGTGCTTTGTTTCTGAACTCTTCAGTGTGCAAATAGCCTGTCTATGAGGGCTGTGGCTACCTGGGTAAGTACAACATATGTGGTGAAGTATAATTCAAAGATAAGTTCTTTGGTTTCCCTTGTGCTTCTGTGTTTACCAATTTCTGTATTGATGACCTATTTTGTTCAAGAAAGGAGAAGTACTTCATATGTAAAATAAGTGTGTGAGCCTTGCTTTTTCATGGCATCAGATTTCATGAAATCATTTGGTCTAATACTGGATTCTAAATTTCCTCTGTGAGATTAAACCCTGACCACTGGGGCTTTTCCACAAGAAAAATGACTGGAGCCAAACACCATCGTTCACCCAGCACAAGTCCAATCTCAAATAAAGACTGACATCATGTGCTGGGTGGTAGGGCTCTGCAGACCCCACGACCTCCTGACCTACCCACCAACCTGGCCAGGTTCTGATACCTGGAATCAACCTCAAGGCATTCTCCAGGTACTCATCTTCAGTGATGGGGCGTCCATCAAACTCCAGCTCCAGTATGAAATCTCGCACAGTCCACACGATGTCTGGAAAGAAACTCACAAAATTGGCTGAGTTCTCTCCGTCATCAGAGCTGCACGAGGATTTTGTCCTGATCAGATTTGTGAGTTCGGTCACGTAGCTGGGATCTTAGCTAAGGAATGAGAGGTGCCCCGCAACACAATTACCAGATCGCCCCCCAAAACAAGTTTTATCAGCATTCCTCTCTGCCCCATTTCCCCCTCTCCTCAGCCATGAGAACGAAGTCACAGGAAAGGAGAAGCAGCCTCAGCGGCCATTTCCACCGACTCAGTGAACTGGACCCAGGGCTTCCGGTCAGGGAAGGATACTGCAGCTGCTCCAGGGCCTGGTGGTTGATGATGCTCATGCTGTTGTAGACAAAGCAGCTGCTCAGAAGCACGGCCAGGATGAAGGTCCAAGAGTCGCTCTTGGAGTCACCCTAGAAAGCAGCGGGGAGTCCACACCCCATTCTCTCATTCGGTTTGTCATTTTGTATGTCAGCTGTACTGTAAGTCAACAGGACGGCAAATGACATAAACTTCAAAACAATTCCAAACCAAAACCTTTCCCATGATGATGTGTTCCCCCTCAGGGCCTCAGTTACATTAGATTTTAGCAGAACAGAATGACACCGTAAATGTGTGTCATGTGTTAAAGACACTGCCTGGCACATAGAAGCTAAGCAATGATGCTTATGCAAATTTCTCTTGATTATGGGCCACCTTAGGAATACAAATGCCACTTACCTAAACTCATCAGCTGCTCATTGTGTGTCTAGAAAACACCAGATACTGCATTTGCTTGTGTGGCTATAAAGAACCACAGGACATTCCCTAGCACCAGTCACATGGCTTTCTAGAGGGGACAATAAATGTGTGAACATATAAATGTATCCAAGATGATAAACTGCCTGGAGTGGATCCACATGTTCTCATGTGAAGGACAAAGTTGCAATGCAAAAAAAAAAAAAAAAGAAGACAAAAGAAAATTACTCTGAATTCATGATAAACTGCCTGGAGTGGATCCACATGTTCTCATGTGAAGGACAAAGTTGCAATGCAAAAAAAAAAAAAGAAGACAAAAGAAAATACTCTGAATTCAGAGCCAGAAGTGCTTATTTCTGTCAGGGATGTGATGGCATTCAGCTGAAAATAGCTGGGTATTAAAGAACTGATGGGACGTTGGTTTGTGGAGAGAAAGGGCTGGTGCAGATGGAAGGACTGGGAGAAGTGAATCAGTACTGCCAGAAACTGTGGTCCCACAGAGGAACTACAGGGCTATTGTATTTGACTGAAGTGGTGCTCATGGCGGTGCTAGGAGATGGTGAGACTGAAAACGAGATGAGAGCAAGTCCTTAGTGGCCTTGGAAGGGAATCAGATACTATCATGACATGTAGTGAGGGCAGCAGGTGTTCATCTGCTATCAGTTTACAATTTGCTATGTTCTGGTTCCTTGACAAATGCAATGAGGTAAGAAGAGGGTTATGCAAACTACGGACTATTAGGAACTGTAGATCATCTTCGGTTGACACCGAGGTGATTCTTGAATATTTAAACCTGAATGTTTAAATTCAGAATGTCTGAATTCATATCACAGCTCTTTTCTGCAGTAACGAAAGCTAAAGGTTCACAGCCACTAATTTTGACATAGACTCTAACTAATATAAAGGGGAAAAGATGACTGCAAGTTGGACTGTAAAACAAGAACTTGTACAATTACCCCACATCAAGTGCTTTTGGGGGGCCGAGTGCACTGTTTATAGACGTCATTGAGGAATCCCTCTTCACAGCGCAGACGCTTGGACTAAAATTTTCACGAATGACCTTGGTGTGGCTGAACCTTTTCTGGAGATAATTGAAATAGCGTATTTCACTGAAACCCTATTTTCCTGATTTCTGCCTCTAATATCATTAACCGCACATATCTTAACCTTTAGAATTCCTTGATCACATGGGTTACACCTTCCAGCAGGCTGTGTACCCAAACCTGAGCAGCAGGTGTAGGTTCTCACTTTTCATACCTATTGTTCCATATACTGATAATTCTGTATATTTCTTATCTCCCCAACAAAGCCCTGGGCCCAGACCTCACTCACTGCGACATCAGTGGCATTAAAAACAAAGCCCTGGAATCCTGATGCCCAGTAAGTCTTTGCCAACTTGTATCTTTCACCCCAGTGTAAAATGTAAGATCTCTCCCTAATACTCAAAGTATTTAACTTATTAAAGAAGAGATTCAAGGGACAAGAATTTAGCCTCATTATTCATCATTGGTTTTGCAGTATATAGGAATATGTCATCAAATTTAAATTGAGATGGGAAATTAAAATGTAAGTGGAAGGGCAGGGTAGAGCTCAGTGGTAGAGTATGTGCTTAGCATGCATGGGGGCCTGGGATCGAGATCCCTAGTACCTATGTTGAAAGAAAAAAAAACTACCCACTTCCCTCCGAAACTTAAAATTAAAATAAGTTAAAATATAAGTGAACTATCAAGAGCAAAGTACATTTTCTGCTTTACATTTTCCACATCACCCAGGTCCTCGGTGTCCAGAAGGACTAGGTTGCAGCTCTCCTTGGAGGGGTGGGGCACACACCACATCCAGATGCCCTTTGTTTCAGACCTCATCGAAGAGCCCAGAGAGAAACCTGCAAAGGAAGAGAAGAAAACAGTGCACAGTGATGTAAGACAGTCCAGGATGTGCTCGGGTTACCTTGGCTACTCTTGTCTGCCAATGAGAGCCTGCCTGAAAGGAAGTTTCCTCCATTTAAGCAAGAACAGCAAATCCAACTTATGTACCTCTTCAGAACCGTCTCAAGAAACACTTTCTGTTACTTGTTCACCTCCTACCATTAACGGCTCAAAATGTCACATTCTGAGATTAATGTAAACTATATTAATCCCTTTTATTTTTATCTGACACTGAAGAGCTGCCTTGATCCACATTCTGATGGAGATGAACCAGTGAGAAATATCAGCAGGGTCCTGGCTTTTCTTCCACCAGGGTGACCCAAAGTGTCCCAAGGCCTCTGCTCTTCTCTCTTGTTCACATATGCTTTCATTTAGCTCCATTCAGTTGCTCTGGTCTTTGGCACATTCTGGTATCCACTCACTGCCTGTACCCTCAGGCTGCAGGAGTTACAATGGCTGCCTGGCTGTTGCTCTTGCCACTCCCTGGGTGCCTCCACTTTCTTCACTGTTTCACTCTGCCCTGGTGGTGCTCATGTAGCTGTCCCACCACTGACCATACTCAGTTACCCTTTAAGTGGATCATCAGTGCCCTTCCAGCACCTGGACTGATATGTCAGCTTTGCTAGATTCTTTTATTTCCCCTTTATCTCTGTAATTTCCTCCTTTCTCTTCTCCTCCTCAAAAGCCATGAGTTATTTGTTCATTGCCTCAGGATATACTAGAAGGGAAAGCAGAAAAGACCTGTCTGACTTTCTCTTCTATTTTGCAAAGGCTTAAACCCACAAGGGGAGATGCAAAGTGTATGCCTGAGAAGCTGAAAGTAATATATCTTGTCCAAGATTTGCAGCATCTGTCATCTACCAATGCCGCCTGCACCTGAGAGCAGAAATGGATGTTATGACACACCGAGAGGAGCGCAGTCTGCATGGCTCAAGCCCTTCAGTTTCCACACGTGGTGTGCTCTGCACAGAGGAGCTATAAAACCTGAGATGATACGCACTATTCTACATCATAATCGTACTTGACTGCTTGCTGATCAATGCAGAGCAACCTGACCTTTCTCAGGAGAAAAGACAAGGTGTACCTGGCGCTCATCACTGTCAGTAAGACAGGTAAGGACCAGACAGAAGTCATCACAAGGAGAGAGTGCTGACCTGCTTCTGCTCATCCTCTGATTGGGCACTAATATGTGTGTCTGTCTTTTTTCGTGTGTGTGTGTTGCTCTTCCTGTGATATGGTTGGTGTAGTGGGTCGCAGTTTAGGTGTTTTAAAACATAACTAGTGTAGGGGTTTCCTCCATAAGGGAAATCACTCCCTATTTCCTGTTATTATCTCAAGTAGAATAAAAAATGCACTGTTGATACTCCTTGACTGGTATCTTTTTCTTAGTGTTCCTCAAAAAACAAAAATTCATATTCATCTGGCAAGGAAAACTCCTTGATTGTTGGTCAAGAGTTCCTCTAAAAGAAAGAGAAAGATTGTGGATTATATTTTTTGTTTGCAACCAATGAGAAATTGCAAAGCAAGAAGGAGATAAGAAGAAAGGAAAAAAATAGAGTGTTAGAGAGAAATACAGAGAGAGTCTGAGAGAGACAGTGAGACATTCCTGAGATCCTTTGAGTTTAGTGGACTGAGGTCCTACCCTCTGATACTGTGAGCCACTGAGCCACAGAGGAGGATATTAGGAAAGAAATGGTGAATGGTTTTTTCAGACAGAAATGCTCAACAGGATGTAAGTAGAAGGTCCTACAAAACAATAGGAAGCAAGTAAGCATTTTGTTTGGAAAAAAATCCAACTTCTTGAGATAGAAAATGTAAATCACAAATAAATGTGTGACTAGGTGCTCAACATTAATTGTATTGAGGCAAATAACATGCAACTACAAGCACACACCACAGCAGCAGAAGTTAAATGTGTTTTTACCAAGGTTTCATCAGGATGTGAAGAAATCTTAATTACTTCTAATGAGCATACTCACTGAATAGGAAGCTTAAAAGGTTGTTCAATACCATCTAGAAAGGCTGAAGACAGACTCCTTGACTCAGCAAGTCCACATCTGGGCACATCACACAAAGAAGGTGTGCACAAGGGCACCAGGATACAGACACAAGAACTCTCATGACAGCACCATTCATGAAGCAGCAGAGCTGCACATGATACCAATGTCCATCAGCACCAGTGGGTGAATACACCATGGTGCCCTCTGCCAACTGCATGCTCTTCAATCAGTGAAAATATTTATAGACATGTATCACGAACTAGATCGGCTGCGTAAACATCATAGCGAGACTATGAAGCAAGATCCTAATTAATACCAGCATGCAACTTCCTATAACAAGTCCAAGCTATGTTTCAGAAACATATACATCGATTGTAAACTCATGTTTACACAGGAAGAGTGAAAGAATACAGCAAAAAAATCAAAATGTCACTTAGCTGTAGTGAGGGTGTGAGGCACGTGACATGGGCTTTTGGGTGTTGGTGATGTTTTATTTCTAGACCTGAGCAGTGACTGAACAGATGATCACTTTGCATCATCAACTTTATCATATATATATATATACTTATGCCCTCTTCTGTACGTGTTATACTTCACATATTAGAAAATACTATGTAGAGAAATTGAAGGAGTGTAGTTTATGGAAGTTTTCCTGTGAAATAAAGCCAAAGAAATGAGTAGTAGCCACAATGAGATGTGAGATGCAGGGGTTTTGCTGTCCGTTCTTCCTTCCATTACTTTAAAAAAAATATATGACATATTGTACAGGTTTGTGTGCTGCTTCAAATGACCCTGTGGTTTAGGACAAGAGTGATGAAGGAGAAAAGAAAAGAATAATGATTGCAGATGAGCCCCTGAGCAGATGGGATTGGATGGGACCAGGACTAAGGAGGTGGATGGTTTGAAATTGGTGGGAATTCCCTATTACTGGAGAAAAGAGTAAATTCCATGGAGAGAAGTGTATGAAGTTATAAATTTGGTGGTGAGAGTCAGAATCCTTTAGTGTGCAGGGTTAGGTTCTTTTTGAGCAGGAACCTGGAGGAGGATGCTCAGCACCCTAATTATCCTTGCTTCCAAGCACACGGCCCTGAGCAGCCCTGAGCAGCACTCACCATGGTTCTGTCCCACCAGACGGTTCATCAAGTATGACTTTCCCAACTGATACAGCCCTACAATGGCCACCACTACCACACGCTGAGATATCTGGTCGAGAATCTTCAGTGCATTTGGATTTACTGCATCTGGCTGTTCTGTCTTTCCACCAGACAGACGGGGTTCATCATGCTGAGTCCAGATGCCATGGGAAGCTGTTACCTAGAGCAACAAATCAGTAGAACACAGCTCATCTCTCAAGGTCACACAAGTCACGTGCACGTCAGCTTTTTGCTTGTGGAAATTTTATATCAATTTTCTATGTTTTGTAAGTTTTCAAGTGATAATTATTAGTCTACTGTGCCAAGGCTGGTTACAGGTACCTTATGTGCAATTTCTTAGTGATCCTTAGATGAACCCAAGAACAACCATGCCAACATGATGCACACAGTGAATAGACTGAGAAAGCAAGGGCCTGATGATGGAGACCTGACAGGTCTCTGAGGTTTTTTTATTTTTCATTTTTTTGGTGGGGACAGGCATAGGTAATTAGGTTTACTTATCTAATTGTTGTAGGAGGTACTGGGAATTGAATCTAGGATTTCAGGCATGCTAAGCCTGCACTCTACCACTAAAGCTATACCCTCCCCCGATGGAGCCTTAAGAACACTAACATTTTGTGGGTAAGTAAAGGCATAATGGGGCTTGAAGGATCTGAGGAGTGACCACAGAAGATTTCAGGAATTCCAGAATGATTTGGTCACTAAGTAACTGGATAAATATTTATGGATATACTGCTATGTGTTGGACACTATTCTAGGTGCTTAGTATCAAACAGTGAACAAAATGGATACAAATCCCTGCCGCCTTGAGCTCCACCTAATGGAGGAGACAGATACAATCCAAAGTGGAGGAGCAAAACACTAAGTGTCTATTAAATGATTTTAAATGCTCCAAAGGAAACAAGTAAAGCATGGGACAGAATGAATGGGAGGTAGAATTTACATAGAGGGTAGTCAGCCAAGGCCTCAGTCATAAAGGGAAAAGGAATATGATTGGGGACCTTGGTAAGGACAGATACAGTGGTTTGCTGGGAGCAGGAATGGGCTGGAGGAGGCGTGACTGTGAGAGAAAGAAGGAGAGATGAAGAAGCCAGCTCTCCCTCAAACACAACAGGACAGAGCTTTGTGCAACCTACAAAAAGTCGTGAACACAATCATTAACTTACTAACAGAAATGACAGCACATGTTTGATATTTAAGGCTGATAGGGGAGAGAGGCAAGCAACAGGGGCATCTGCCTAGATCTGTCAGAGTCTCACATCTGGGCCAGATTCTACTTTAAATGGTTCCAGCACGATGATCTGGTGTTTAATGATACCCAGAGTGAACAGAGAGCTCTGACTGTCCCTTTAGTTTCTTACAGACAATACAAAGCAACAGTCACAACTCCTTGTACTCCAGAAGCTGTGTGACCACCAGAAAGATTCATTTCTCTGGGCCTCAGGGTTTCCTTCTGTAAATGGCAGCACTAAAAGTAAATATGGTTCATTTGGGTCACTAGGGGATTAAATACGTCAGAACATTCATACTTCTCTTAAAAATCATGCTGGTACCAAGTTAACCCTGAATAAGTAGTGTTTCAAAATTGAGTATTCAGAATGCCGAAGGCAGGGTGGGTCACTTCTGAATGAAGGCGGAGGATTGGCTGTGTCCTGAGTCAGTGGCAGTTCCCTCAGTGGGTGCAAGAAATTGGAGGTTACATGCCATGAGGATGTTGAGCAGGCCCAGGAGGCCCAGCTGTAACAGCTGAGAGGGACAGCACCGAGGGAGAGAGAGTCAGGTGGGAGCCCTCAGATCTGCACGGGGATTTCCGAGCACCGGGTCTTCAGTCTGGCTGCCAGGGATCAAACCCAAGAGTTGAAGTCACTTACTGTCTGTTGAGACCTTGACAAAGGAACTTGAAACTTTAAGCCTCAATTTTTATCAATATCATATGGAAAACAAGATTTCTTGCCTGATTCACTACTGCACAACTGGTAACATGTAGGTTCTCAGAAATTTTAAATAAGCATTTCCTGCATTAATTAACTCTTTTAACAGCAAGTAAGTTAGACAATGTGTTATGCTGTGTCAGTGCATACTGTGAGCTGTCAATTGCCAAGTAACATAAGGTATATACAATCTTTTGTTAGAAAAGAAAACATGAATTTGTTTAACAGAATTCCTCTCTATAATTTCTCTTTTTTGTATAGTGGATTGGGAGAATAGATGGAGGACTAAAATGAGCTTTTACTGCTGTGTTATGTGAAAATTAATAAATGGAATTTTCATTCAAGTGGAGGCTAGAAATGGGCGCTCTCATGCGGTACCACTGTAGGTCAGTTACAGAAAGGCTTGTCAATGACAGTTCCCCAGGGAAGAATCATCAACAGGAAAGTCATCAAAGCCAGTTCCCCAAAGGAGCAGGTCTACAAGTACTGTCCACCCAGACACCTCAGCCAATAAGAACCAGTCATCATCTTATTTTTCTCCAATGGACTTTCTTTGAAAACAGTCCTTCCCAACTTCCTATTTTTTCTCTATAAAGAAAGATTCCTCTTCTTTGTTTCTTGGACTTGATTATGGCTTTTGCTAGAGCTTGCTTGTCCCAAATTGCAATTTTTCTGCTATGCTTGAACAAACCCACTTTTACTTGAAAAATAACTGTTTAATTTTTAAGGTGAATAAGCAAGAGGAATTGTGGAAATCACTTCTTAGACTGAACATTGATAAAGCTTTGTGTAAGAGTCAATGAGTTTACAAAGATTTTGTTTTTAATTCAGACTATACTGAGTTACCAAAACCAAGAAGCCTTTTAATTTTGAAACTAAATAAGTAGAATAGTGCTACTAGATGGCAGAAGATGATCAACACTTTGCAAAGTTTAATCATGAAAGTTGTCTGGAGTGATGGTTTAAAATACCACTTGCCTGTGTTTTCAGCAAGTACAAAGTTTTCCTGATGCAGATCATGTGTGGGCTACTCATTAACAATAATCCATGATAAACAAACATGTTTAGACTTACAGTTACATTTAATACCTTATAACTGATAGCCATATTTAATTACTGCAAATAATCCATCTCTGTAGTATTTGGAATAGCAAATGTTAACACAAAACTAATCCAGGGTCAGTCTTTCAGGATGTAAGCTGTCTATATGTCAAGGACCATCTTTTCTCTGCTTCTCCAATGCCCAGAGGGGCAGGGGCAGGACCTCTCTGTGGTGGGGAGGAGGGCCAGGAGGGAGGGACCTGACCTGGAAGGGATCGCATTCAGTGCCTCTGGGAAGAGGCTGGTGAAGGGCTATCAGTGCTAAAAAGGACCTCCATCCCCTTCCACAGATGAGGCAGGACACATTCTTCCTTCTCACATGCACAGTTCATTGCTGCAGCCCCTCATCAGGGACACGCCTGTCAGCCGCCGTGCATCCACACAGAGCTGCAGAGCTGGCCCAGCCCGGCACCAGACCAGCCACTCTCCCTCCCGCGGAGCTGGCGCCCGAGCCTCCCCACCTGCAGCGCTGGGTCTGCGCTGGGGGATTTCTTGCTATTCTTGTTGCTAGTTAATCGCAAAGTGCAAGGAAGCTCAAGTTTAGGACCAAACTCACGTGGCGCTGGCGAATCACCGCGGGTCACGTTCTGAGCTGCCCTGGGCGCAGGAGAAACTCCTCTGGCCTTTGGCTCCTCTGCAAACGGATTCTTCTCTTTAGAAGATGTAAGGTGGGCTGGGTGTTAAAGCCTTCGAACCAGTGTTCAGTCAGATTTATGGGAAATGAAAGCGAAAGGACATGGCCTTTTCTGGGAAGGGCAGAGACTGTCTCCTTAACTTCCTTTCCTTTCATTCTTTCTTGCTTTCTTGTTTTCTTTCTCGCTTCCTCCCTCTCTCACTTTCTGTTTCTTTCTCTTTCTCTTCCTTCCTTCCTTCCTATGTCCCTATGCAGGCAGGAACTTGGATGAAGTCAGGGAAAGACACGTTTCACAACTGGCTAAACAAACCCACCTTTGTCCCTCCTCCACTGGTTTCTTAGGTTTCTCCTTGACCCAGTTGTGAAAGTGGGGCAAGTAGTGGTGGGACAGAAGAGTTCAAGTGCCTGTCAGTCAGGGGTGCTTTTGTGAGGAAAGGAGTTTATTAATCTCTCTTTGATTTCAGAAATATTTTATGTGCTCATTTCTTTTCTCGTTCTTTTTTTTAAAAAATGTTTTGTTTTTCACTTAGTGATTTTTCTTCATTAACAGTACATGTGTCTATAAAATCCTTGATTTTATAGCCCAGACATATTCACTATTATTTTGTCATACTATTTTTCCCTTGTGTTTGACTAGGGTGGATCCAGATTTGGTGGTTGGGGGGTGACTGAGATTCCTTCTGCCTTGTGTATGCTTTAATGTGTTCTACTTACCCAACGGGTAAAAGCTTGATGTCTGCCACTATGGCACCATATCCCTTTGCCTGAGGAGCTGCGAGCCAACACGCTGAGACACTGAGGTTTGCAGCAGAGAAAGGGTTTATTTGAATGGCAAGCAAGAAAGGAGGCAGGAGAACAAGTCTCAGCTGTGTCCCCCAGAAGGGGAGGTGCTCGGGATATTGATGTGATAAAGGAGCAGGGTATTCTTTGGCTTTGAGAAAAAGTTGTTGGAAGTGAGGAGAATGTGAGCTCATTGGTGTGAGTGCAGCACTACCTGAGTTCCTTGCTTCTTCATGGGATGCGTGTGCAGATTCATGGGGAGTTGGTGTGAAACAAGCAGGCTGTGATATAAATAGGTCATGCATGGGACAAGCAAGTCTGTTCTGCTCAGAGTCTGTTCAGCCATATTGGTACCAGTGGTTTCAGTCACTTTGGTTGTATTACAAGAAGAGGGCTTAAAAAAAAGAAAGAAAGAAAGAAAAAAGAAAGCTGTCCCTTTATCTGCTGTTCTGTAAGATGAGCTCAAGATTTGTTAGTTACCAGTTTCTGTTACAGATTTTTAACCATCAGGGATGTGGTTTCATCACAATATCTGTGTGTCAGAAGGAAGGAAGGGAGAGGAAGGCAGATGGGCTACAGTCACAAAGATCCATGGCCAAGACTCCCCCAGAGCACGTGCTCTAGTTCACGTTCTTTCTGCGGACTTGCTCAGCTGCACGTGCAGCTAGGTGAGTATCGTCCTTAGCCGGACGGCCACAAGCTCACTTTGTAAAATACACTGATACAATATTTGAGCTGCAAAGCATGTTATAACTAAAAGTATATGCAGCACAGTCAGGAACAGATTTTTGCTGAATCCTGAAAATAAATGTGGCATATTTAAGATTTGAACCCAAGCTCAGAAAGTGACCATGGCCCTATAATTCCTGAGCCACCATGACTGATTTAGGGAGACATGTGGTACATTACCCAAGACCAAACAAACTTAATCTTTTCTCAGTTACTTGGATAAAATGGATTTGTCTCCCTCCCTCTCTCTCTGTCTTTCCTTTTTCTCCAGGTATTGGTCTTATTTGGCTCTCAAGCTGTCTTCTCTTCTGTTTCTGTTAAGTTTTCATTGTTGACAATGAAGATGTGAAGATGTGTTTTGAGATGAAGACTGTAAGGGCACTTAGATATGCCTGGCTTTAAAACATGATAGATATTTATTTACAGAGGGAGAAATAAAAGTATAGTCCTACTTTCAGCTTCCATTTTGTGCAATTTCTTCAAGAAAAATACTTTAAGAAATTGTATTCCATAAGTCTAATTCCCAAAAGTATAATACTGGAAAAAGATGAATGATTAAACTGAGATCAAAAACTGAAGGCAGTCAATGAGGCTGAAATTAAGTGTTTTCATTGTCTATTACTGTAACTCTGAAAAAGTGGTCTAACATCTTATTTTAGACATTGTGCTTATTAGTCACCTAGTGCATTTAGCTTGGTGTCTTGTGAGAATCCTGCCAGAAAGAGCCTCATTTTCCCATCCTGCTACTCAGAGTTTTGTGAAGGAACACAGCTGGGGATGCAGCAGCGTTGTCAGCAGCTCACACTTGAAGCATTTTCAGTTCAGAAATCTGAGTGCAGTCATTCAAGTAAGGAAAATGTGGATACAAAGAATAATGGCCTCTGTGGATAAGATTCATAGGCTTGTGGGCTTTAGACTTGGAGAGAGTGGCCAGTGGGACAAAATGTTTGCCAAAACAAGGCAAAACTGAAGCACCTTGTATATTGCTGAGCACAGAAATAAACGAGGCCAGGAACAGGCACTCAGAAATGTACAGAATGTAAGGCAACAGAGCTGGTGTGCTGATCTGGCCATAATAAACATGTCACCCTGCTCACAAGCCGGAGTGCAGTGTATCACCTGAGGAGACTCAGCCGTAGTGTGTCTGGGACATGAGGTAAAGGGAATACTGAAATGACAGTTTTGTGCATCTGCCTCAGTGTGCTAAAGACAGATGTGTATTTATACCTCCTTTACACATTCCGAGCACTTGTCAGGGAGGATCCATTTTAGGGAAGGTTGAGGAATGTATAATTTATCACTTGGGTGTCAGGGCTCACTATAGGAGTGATGGTGCTCAGGGTAAACTCTTTAGATCCCATTCATACAGGGGAAATCTCATTGCTGGTTTAATGTTTTCATTTACTAGGAGATGAGAGTTTACCTGATCAGAGTTCACAGACTATTGTTGGGTGGGTGTGGGGGTGGTGGTGGGGATGGGAGGAATGTGTCCATTAAAGCAACACTGAAAGGGAAACCAGGATCTAATGCAAAATGAAAGCTCCAAGTGCCTCTGCATTCATCCACTGCAGTGGGTCTCATTCAGTGTTGTCGGCTTTGTTGGATTCAGTTTGTTTAGGTCTACACATACTTCATGGTTGTATTTACCTTCTCACTCACCTCCACTTGTTTTTAAGAATATGGGAGCCTAACAGTCATATTACAATTATAGGAGTATAATGCAAATTTAAACCTCGTATCCAGCTCACCTAATTCCTGCATGAGAGATGGTGTAGGTGTATGTCAATTAACCTCTCTCATTTGTCTTGGTCCTTGCTTGGCCATGAAGGGAGCAGGAATTGCAGCCATGACCTGAAAATGATCTACCCTGTGTAGTTATACTCTCTTTCAAACTTTTCCCAACACTTCCATATACTCAGCTGAATTCTGCTCCCTATTTTGTGCCCTTTGTTTCTGTCCAGTACCTTATAATGAAAAGAAAAGAAAGGAGAGTCCTGCTTGATGAAGCAGCCAAATTTGGAGGAAAACATATACATTTCTCTTTAAAATTGTGGCTTTTCAGTTAGCTTGCTGTCTGTGCTGGTAAAGACCATAGAAGTATGTCAACATATCCCTCCCAAGATGAGCTTTTCCCCCAAATCTTAGGGATGAATTTGGCCAGTTCTACAACACAGAATGAGCCTACAGTTGTGGGACATGCATTCCACTGGTTCTACCTCAAATCACATGATTCAACACTTGCTTGCCCAGTAGATCTGTGGAACACATTGTTATAGAGGCAATTCAGAGGTCAGTTTAACCATGACTTTTGTGAAGATGGGGTACCATTGTTCTGAATAAGGTAAATTACTTAAACCCATAGTCATGATAGGGTTCTGTTCACCCAGTAGGCATAATACACGGGATTGGAGGCCAATGGCAGAATGACTAGAAGTCCCACTATCACTCATGGTGACATCTTTAGGGGAATTTGTGCTTCCTGAACTTGAAAACCTTGGCTTGTGTTTCCGGAGATCATGGTTCCTAGAGAGGGAATGTTTCCACCAGGGAATGAGCTAAGGGGCCACTAAGCTAAAGCCATGCTGCTGCCTGTTCTCTCTGGGTGTCTTGTGCCAATAGAGCAGGCACAGGAATGAGTCAGTGTCCTTGTAGTTATCATGACAATTGACTGTGATCATCATGAAGAGGAAGGGTTACTTTCACATGATGGAGGCAGGGAGGAATATTTTCACAATAATAATAACATATAAGTCCCAAGGTATACGTGTAGCTTCCCAGACCTTGTTTTTCTAAAAGCAGAAAAAAGCCATTGTTTGTTTTAAATCATGATGTGTTAGTTATGTGTGTTTTAAATTCTCAGCTAAGAAACAGACTCAACTCAATTCACATCTTCTAAACAAACAGAAGACAAATGGATGAATTAAATATATTCAGTCTCTCTGAAAGAAAACAGAAGAGAGATAATTTAACTCATAATAGGCCAAGCAGAAAGAAAGTGTGAAACTATATAATATACAAAAGCATATACCAATATTTATATAGCAATAAACTAAATAAAAATGAAATTAATGCAACAGGAATAATGCATAGTATGTACATAATATCAACTAAAGCTTATGTTATTCTTGAGAAACTTCAAAATATAATGCTATGGAAAGGTCAAACATAAAGAAAGGGGATTTAATATACTACACAAACAATAAACAGAGTATAATAGAAACAAAAATTTAGTATCCTATAAAAACAGAAGTGTTTACAAGTGTTCCATGAAAACAGAAGTGATATTCTGTGCATGGAATATATAGCAGCATTTAAAAGAAGACTTTAAAAGCAAAAGAGCCTGTGTGAAGTCCTATAGAAAAAATGATGACAGTTCCAGTTTTCCAGAAAGACATAATAGTATTATATTTGTATGTACATTATTACATAGTCTCCAATATATTAACAGGAAGTGGGTAGAACTAAAAGACTAGTTAAGTCTACAATTTTAAAAGCATACTCATCCCACTTCTGTGATTAATCCTTAGAGCAAACACACAAAATAAATAGTGAGGTTGGAGCTTTGTAAGGGGAATTAGCAAAACTGAACAACTAGAGATTTAGTATATTGATAACTGTGATCAAACACTGTAGAAAATATACTTTTTCAACTTGAAGAATTAAAGTCAATCTGAGTATACGAATTTATCATAAGACAATGTTAAAAAATGGTGACAAAAATGTAACTAGAAATTCTTATATATTTATATAAATAACCTATAGGTCAAAGAAAATTTTATTTTGAAAATTACAAAACACTTTAACATGAACAATACTGATAATACTATACATCAAACTTTCAGGATGCAGCCAAATCACTAATTTCAGTGAAATTCATGGCCTCAGAGCCACATGCTAGTAAAGAATTAAAGTTGAAAACAAGCTAAATGTCAATCTCTGCATGTGATACAACTACAGAAAAAGAATAAACCAAACTAAAAATGAAAGCATACTTAATGAAACAGAAAATCAATGTACAGTAAGAGGATCAAAGCGTCCAAATGTTCATACTTTGTGAAACTGGCAAAGCTAGACTGACAAATCAAAAGAAATGAGACCTGTGCTCCAAATTGCTGAGACTCTAAAGTGCCTCAAAAAATATTGTCACAGTCTGAAAAACAAGAAAGGACCAAAGAATCTATAAGAGCATGCTTTTAAAAATCCACGATGATTTAGGTCACCAGGTAAGAAGATAAACTGAATTCCAAAGGGCCCAAATCTCCTTTCAGAAGCCACAGAATGTTTTTAACCATTAGCAAATTTTAGACATCAGGAAAAGTAAGTAAAATTTTAATAAATTTCTTCAAGGCTGAGTGAGGACTAGAATCCTTTTTTTAAAATTTATCTATTTTATTTTATTTATTTATTTTTAATAGACTATTCTTTTAGAGCAGTTTCAGGTTCACAGCAGAATTGAGCAGAAAATACAGAGAGTTCCCACACAGCCCTCCCCACCCACACATATACTCCACTACCCTCAGCATCCCTCATCACTGTGGCATATTTGGTACAATCAGTGAACCAACATGGGCACATTACTACCAACCAAAGTCCATAGTTTCCATTAGGGTGTACTTTTGATGTTGTACATTCTGTGGGTTTTGACAAATGCATAATGACATATAGTCACTATAGTATCATAAAGAATAATTTCATTGGTGAGTGCTAACATCTTGAGCAACCTTGAGATGAGAAGAATTCACATCTATTCATAAAAAGTGTTCCACTGGCCTCCACCGGGTGCTCGTAATAAACAGCAGATGCCGGGAAGTAGATGTGTGACATCCTTGGTTGGACAGGCTGACTGGGCTTCCCAAGGTTCTAGGTGCAGCAGGAAGGCCTGGAGAACCTAGGAGCATGCAGGCCCTCAACAAAGCCTTGCCTTGAGTGACAAACGCAGCAGTCTACCATTGGAATAGGTCAAGGGCACAGAGAGACACTGTAAGACAGGTCTGCAGGTCTGCTAAAAGTTGACGGTGGAACAGGAATACTCAAAATCCTCAGACCTCCCACTCAGATCAATGCCATGTTGGAATTCTAATGGAGGAATGGGAAGCTTGTAGTCTACTTGATGTAGCTACAGCAAAACAAAGCCCAGCCAGGTGGACACAGCTGCACTCAATCAATGCCCCCACAATCAGAATAACTGAAAATTTTCAAACATAAATGTTATTATCTCAATGTCTACTGTTTTACAATGCCAAACATACAATTAAAATGTATTCAAGCAGAAAAATAAACCCAAAACACATTATAACGGTCCATTTTAATGAGATAAAATGAGGAACAGAACCAAAATCAGAGATAGATCAAATGTTGGAAAATCAGACAGGACAGGGATTTTAAATTCCTATTATTATTATTATGCTGAAGGATCTAGTGAGAAGGTGATGAACACTCAGGAACATTTGTGAAATTTTGTGAAGTCATGGAAACTACTTAGAGAGTTAAATGAAAATCCTATAAAAGTAAACCACATTATCAGTGATTAAGTTTTATTTTAGTGTAATTAACTTAAAAATATGCAGGCAAATTGGTGGAAAGAATCAGAGAACCCGAGATAGAGCAATTCATTTTAACCACATGGAAATCAAAGAAAAAGAGAAAAAAATGCAACTGAGCATTCAGTAGCTGAGAACATCTCACAGGACAAGGTCTAAAGGTTTACTGTAGGTAGTAGGAAAAATCCAAATAGAAGAAGTAAAGAAGGAAGAAGAAAACATATTTGAAGGGAAAATGGCCAGAAATTTTCTAGAGTAATGAAAGGCAAATAAATGTCAGATCAGAATCTCATGGAACCCATAGCAAAACAGATAGAAGATAAATATGGACATGTACCTCACAGACTAGCAGTAAAAACCAAGTATAAATGCCCTGTAGGGAACTAGTGAAAAAATGAAATGCTACACACAGAGCAAGAAAAATTAGGGTTGGAAACAAATATTGCTAGAAATTATATCAACTAAGAGAAAGTAGAATAAACTTTCTAAAGAGCTGAATGAAAAATGTCTACCATTATTAGCTATATACTTAAAATATTTTTCATGTTAATGCAAAATAAAAACTTTTAAAGTATGGTTTGAACACTTGTACCCTGTTGGTCGAAATATAATTTGGAATAGCCACTATGGAAGACATTAGAGGGGTTCCACACAAAACTATAAATAGAGCTATCATATGATCCAGAGATTCCATTCCTGTGTTTGTATGTGAAAAAGAACAAAGTTTGAAAAGACACATGCTCCCCAGTGTTTATAGCAACACTATTTGCAATAGCCAAGACACGGAAGCAACACAAGTGACTATCATCAGCTGAACTGATAGAGATGTGGTGTATGTACATGTAAATATACATATAAAGTAATATCACTTAGTCCTATAAAAGACTGAGACTCTACCATTTGTGGCAATGTGGGTGAACCTGGAGAACAGTATGCTTACTGAAGTAAGTCAGAACAAGAAAGACAAACACTATGTGATATTGTTTATCTGTACAATGTAAAAGTAATACAAATGAATATACATTCAAGATAGAAACACACTCACAGATGTGGAAAACAAACTAGTGGTTACCAGTGGGGAGAAGGCAGTCCAGGGGGAAAATTAGGGGTACACAATTTAAAGACACACACTACAATGTATAAAGCAGACATCTAACAAGGAGACATTACACAGCATAAGGATTATAGCCATTATATCATAATAGCTTTGAGTAGAGTGTAGTCTGTCCAAATGCTGAATTAGTATGCTGTATAAACTTGTAATGAATATAATTTTGTAAATCAACTGTACTTCATTTTTTTTAAAAAGGTAAAACATGGAAGCAGTGGCTGAGAGGGAGTCAGGTACTGTAAAACGTTAATGCCTAACCACTTACAAGAATATTAAATGCATTTTTAAAAATTAAAAAAAAAAAAGAAACAAACTGACAGAATTTATTGCCATCAGGCTTTCACTTAAAAAGATGCTAAAGGAACTTCCTCAAGCAAAAAGAGAAATGACAGCTTGGATAAATTTGGAACTACACAAAGGGATAAAACAGTTGAATTGGTAAAGTTCTCAGCAAATATAAATAGAACAGAAGGCACAGATTACATATGAGAAATGAGACTCTATCAGATATGAAAAAAGCATCTATTTGCCATTAAAATCTTACAAATATTAAACACCAAGGTATTAATGTATAATTTTATGTAAATAACTGAAAAGTTGGATAAATAAATTTGTTAAAATATAAATTACCACAACTGTTTCAAGGGCAAATACAAAAGAGAAAGTCATAATAACTATTAAAGAAATTTAGTCAGTGAGAATTCTTTTAAGATAGCTCATAGCTTGACCAATCCAACTGTGATTTTTTACATTCAATAACAATAATTTCAGTGTTGGCCAAACTACCATAGAGCACAAAAAATAAGTTGCATTAGTCAACTCATTATTTGAGTCTTGGAAATATTTAATTCCAAACTCTCACTAAAATAGTATAAATGAAAATAAAGTTTCTATCACTTATGAATGTAAAGGCAAACCATTTTTAGTCTGACATTTAAAAAGCTTGCAAGTCATGATTCTAACAACAAGAAAATAGCTGAGCAAACTGAAATCAACAGGTCTTCCTAGATACATGGGAACATAGAGGTCATAGGTTAACTGCCGTCCCCCAGTCTGGAGAGACAGGTAGGTGGACAGAGCATCATAGCTCACCAAGGGCAGGCCTCAGCAGGGGTGGTAAGACTTCCACTGTAACTGATGAGTTGAGTGAGGGTTAGTGTGGACTAAGTTGTGACTTAGAAACATGGAGGATGGTGGTCTAAGGGGGTTCCCCATACTTTCATGAGTTTTACTTCTAAGACAAAAACCATCGGGTTCTCATTGTGAAAGTTGGAGAAAAACATGTGAATGTTTTCAGCAAGGGAGGAGGTTGTAAAAATTTGAAATATGCCCAGAGTTTTTGTTCTCTTTAATAAAGCCTTACTTCAATGGAAACCATTTTGCCACAGCCAAACAGCTTTGGGTTGCATCAAACCAAAGCAACCTGGGGGAAGAGAACTATCCAACTCTATTCTCCCCCATCCCCAACAAGCTTCAATGTTGCATTAAGGAAACACTCATCTCAGCTTCACTGAAAGACTCAGACTTAACAATAGGGCTATAGGATACTTCCTCTTCCCATACCTCACCACTGCATCAACAGGAATCCTGTATGTTAACAGGATCACAGCAAGAAGATCTGCAACTCTCAGACCCTATTTAAGATGTCTTAGGCCATTTGGGCTATTATAACAAAATCCCACAGATCTGGCAGTACTTAAACAATAGAAATATATTTCTCACAGGTGTACTGGCTGGAAATCTGAGATCAGGGTTCCAGTATGGTGGGTTTCTGGTGAAAGCACTCTTCTGGGCTACAGACTACCGAGTTCTTGCTGTATTCTCACCCAGTCAAGGGGACAAGGGAGCTCTCCTGGGCATCATTTATAAATGCATTAAACTCATTCATGAGTATTCTTCACTCATGAGGTAAACAATTCCCAACGGCCCCACCTCCAAACCCAGCAAATTGGGCATTAGATTTTCAACATGTGAATTTTGGGGAGACACACCCATTCAGATGGGAGAAAATTTATCTAGGGAAAGCAAAAGAACAACAGAGAGACAAAAACAAGAACAGTAAGGGAATTTTAGTTCCTGACACCTCAGCTACAAAAAGAAGTGGTAAACACAACCTAACTCCTAGGTAGATGACATAAAAGTTCTCATTAAGCACATATTTACCTCAGTTCTTTAACCTATGAAATCATGCCACCTTGCAACACAATTTAGAAGGGATGCTAAAAGGCAAAAAAAAAAAAAAAAAAAAGTGGTCTGAAGAGAAAAATCACATATGAGAATGAGAACCAGACATGTTGAAATTTTCAAATTGTCAGAGAGTGAATTTAAAATATGTATGATTAATATGCTAAGAACTCTAATGGAAAGAAGGAAAGAATAAATGAGTACTACAAGGAGAGAGATGGAAACTCCCAGAATTAAAAAGAAATGCTAGAATCCAAAAACATATTGACATTATGAAGAATGGCTTTAATGGATTTATCAAAAGATTGAACATGGTTGGGAGGGACTCAGTGAGCTTGGAGATGTGTCAGTAGAAACTTCTCAAATTAAAAAGCACATCATATTCAAATTGTAGAAAATCAAAGACAAAGAGAAAAACTTGAAAGAAGCAAGAGGGAAAATACCTTACCCACAGAGGCACAAGGCTAACAATTACAGCAGAATTTTCTTTCTAAACCATTCAAACAAGAAGGGAATGGAGAGAAAAATTTAAAGCATTGAAAGGATAAACAACAGAACCAAATTAGAATTCTCTACCTACTGAAATTATGAGAATGTATTTGAAGAAATCATGACTGAATACTTCCTAAACCTAAAAAAGGAAACAGGTATCCAAGAACAGGAAGCGCAGAGGGTCTCAAACAACAATCTAAACAGTCCTACACCAAGACATATTAACATTATGATGGCCAAAGTTAAAGATAAAGAAGTGATTCTAAAGGCCACAAGAGAAAAAAAAAAGTTAGTTAAAAGGGAACTCCGATAAGGCCTTCAGCTGAATTCTATACACAAGCATTGCTGGCCAGATGGCAGTGGCAATATATGTTCAAGTCCTGAATGAGAAAAGGCTGTAACCTATGATACTTTATCTAGCAAGACTCTCCTTTAGAATAGAAGGAGAAAGAATCTCATAGACAAGCAAAAATGAAAAGAATTCAGAAATACTAAACCTATCCTAAAAGAAATACTGAGAAGTCTACTCTAAATAGAAAAGAAGCAGGAAGCTACAGAAATGAGGAAAAAAATTGGAAAAACAATAACCACAATGAGTTGTGATGGAATAAACATGAAGTTGGAAAAGAGGACATCAAAATCATAAAAGGTGTGAGGGAGAGCAAGAAAATGTGGATTTTTTCTCCTCTATTTTTTAATCTTTTTAGGATGTGTTTTTGTCCATATGACTACCAGTCTAAAGCCAATATAGTAATGGGTAAACATTCTTCAAAAACAGGGTAATCACAAATCATAAGCATACAATAGAGTCAAAAATGCCAAAAACAATCCAAGCTAATACAAAAGAAAATTATCAAATCACAAATAGGAAAAGAAAGGAAGAAGAAGAAATATCAAATCAATTGAAAGCAAAGTTCAAAATGGCAATAAACACACATTTATCAATAATTACCATAAATGTCAATGGACTAAATAATCCAATCAAAAGACTTGGAGTGGCAGATGGAATAGTACAACAAGTGCCTCCAACAAACTGCCTACAAGGGACCCACTTGAGGGTAAAAGACACACATAGAATGAAAGTGAGAAATTGGAAACAGATATTCCATAGAAATGGAAATGACAAGATAGTGGGAATAGGAAAACTCATATCAGACTAAATAGACTTTTAAACAAAGGCCATAAAGAATGATAAAGAAGGACAATATAATGATCAAAGGAGCAATACAACATGTGACTATTACACTTGTTAACATACATGCACCCAATATAGGAGCACCTTAATATATAAAACAAATACTCACAGACATGAAGGAAGAAATTAATGGGAACACAATAATAGTAGGAGACATTAAAACTTCAGTAACATCATTGGACAGATCTTTCTGACAGAAAATCAGTAATGCAACAGAGATATTAAATGACACAACTGAACAGCTGGGCTTGGTTAATATTTTCATGACATAACATTCCCCCCAAAAACAGAATATATATTCTTTTCAAGTGTGCCTGGTATATACTCTAGGATGGACCACATACTCAGGCACAAAAGAAACCTCAGTAAATTTAAGAGGATAGAAATTATTTCAAGCATCTTCCCTGACCACAATGAATCTAGAAATCAATGACAGAAAAATGAATGAGAAAAAAAAATGGCTGTACAAACACTAAGTAACATGCAACTAAAGAACCAATTTGTTAGTGATGAAATCAAAGAAGTAAACTTAGAACATTGAGACAACTGACAATGAAAACACAACCACACAAAATTTATGGGATGCAGCAAAAGCAGTCCTAACAGGGAAGTTCATAGCAATACAGGCTTTCCTCAAAAATCAAGAACAATATCAAATAAACAACCTAACTTTCCAGCTGAAAGAATTAGAAAAACAAGCAAACAAACCTAAATCCAGCAGTAGGAAAGAAATAATAAAGATCAGAGAGGATATAAATAAAATAGAGATTAAAAACAAATAGAAAAAAATCAATCAAACCAAAAGCTGTTTTTTTTTTTTGTAAGAGTAAATAAAATCAATAAACCTCTGTCCAGGCTCACCAAGAAGAAAATAGAGAAGACACAAAGGAACAACATAAGACTGGAAAAAGGAGGAATTACAACAAACACCACAGAAATTTAAAAAACCATAAGAGAATTCTGTGAACAAGTATATAAAAACAAATTGGACAACCTAGAAGAAACAGATAAGTTTCTAGAAACAAAAATTCCACCAAAACTGAATCAAGAATAGATCGCTTGAAAAGACTAATCACTGAAGGTGAAACAGAACTAGCAATAAATGCCTCCATGCAAACAAAATTGCAGGACCTGATGGGGAGTTTACAAAACATACAAGGGAGAACTATACTGATTTTTCTCCAACTCTTCCAAAAGACTGAAGAGGAGGAAATACTTCCAAAAATCATTCTATAAAAGCATCATCACCCAGAAGCCACATTCAGACAAAGACATTACCAAAAAATAAAATTACAGTCCCACATCTTTGATGAACATAGATGCAAAAATCTTCAAGCTAATATTAGTAAACAGAATCCAACAACACATAAAAATGATCATATACCATGATCAACTTGGATTTTACCCAGGGTAACAAGGATGGTTCAACACATGCAAGTCATTCAACGCGATAAACCACATCAACAAAAGAAAGGACAAATTTTACATGATCATCTTAATAGATACAGAAAAAGCATTTGTTAAAATTCAACACTCAATTATGATAAAAACTCTTACCAAAGTGGGTATATAAGGAACATATCTCAACATAATAAAAGCTATTTATGACAAACCCACATTCAGCATAATAATCAATGGTGAAAAGTTGAAGGCCTTCCTACTAAAAGTTGGAATAAGACCAGGATGCCCACTCTTACCACTTCTATTCAACGTACAATTGGACGTCCTAGAGACAGCAGTCAGGCAGGAAAACTAATTAAATGGGATTCAAATTAGAAGAGAAGAAGTAAAATTCTCATTCTGTGCAGATGTTATAATAATATATATAAAAGCTTAACAAAAAACCACTGAAGCTGATAAAAATTCAGCAAGGAAGCCAGATACAAGATTAACATACAGAAATTAGTTGCATTTCTTTACACCAACAAAGGAATATCAAAAAAAAAAAAAAGACAGTAAAGAAACATCCCTTCTCAAATCACATCCACAACAATAAAATACTTAGGAATAAATTTGACCAAGGAGGAGAATGACTTATAAGCAGATAACTACAAAACACTGATTAAGGAAATTAAAGATGACTTAAAGAAATGACAAGTATCCCTTGCTTTTGTGGTAATAAATCAATATTATTAAAATGGCCATACTTCCCAAGGCAATCTACAAATTTAGTGTGATCCCAAGCAACTTACTCATGGCATTTCTCACAGAACCAGAACAAATAATTCTAAAATTCATATGTAATCACAAAAGACCCAGAATCAACAAAGCAATACCAAAGAAAAAAATGAAACTGGAGGAATACTCCTCCTAGACATCAGAGAATACCACGGAGTGACAGAAATCAAAACAGTATGCTTTTGGCCCCAAAACAGACACACGGATCAATGAAAGAGAATAGAGAGCCCAGAAATAAACCCACAGAGCTACAGTCAATTGGTCTTCAACAAAGAAGGCAAGAGTATACAGTGGAGAAAAGACAGCCACTTTGGCACATGGTGCTGGGAAAACTGGACAGTGGCATGTAACTTAATGGAGTTAGTACACTCCCTCACACCATACACAAACGTAAACTCAAAACGGCTTAACGTCTCAAATATAAGGGTAGACATGGTAAAAATCCTAGAAGAAAACACAGGCAAATTATTCTCCAACATAAATCTTCGTGATGTTCTCCTAGGGCAGTCTAGACAGGCAATAGATAGAAAAGTAAAAATTAACAAGGGGGACCTAATTAAACTTTTAGGCTTTTGCACAGTAAAAGAAACCATAAGCAAAACAAAACGACAATCTATAGAATGGAGAAAATATTTGCAAATGATGCAACTGACAAACACTTCATTTCCAGAGTATATAAATAGCTCATACAACATAATAACATAAAAACAACCAAATCCAAAAATAGGCAGAAGACCTAAACAAGCAATTCTTCAATAAAGACAAACAAATGGCCAATAGGCACATGAAAAAAAGCTCAGTGTTGCTAATTATCAAAGAAATGCAAGTCAAAATTAAATGAGGTTATCATCTCACACCAGTCAGAATGGCCATCATTCAAAAGTCCACAAAGGATAAATGCTGGAGGTGTGAAGAAAAGGGAATCCTCCTACACTGTTGGCAGAAATGTAGCTTGGTATGGCCATTATGGATAACAACATAGAGATTCCTCAAAAGACTAAAAATAAAATTTTCGTATGATCCAGCAATCCCACTTTAGGCCATATAGGGAGGGTACACCCAAGTGAAAATATACAGGCACCCAATGTTCATAGCAGCATTATATACAATAGTCAAGACATGGCAGCAACCTAAATGTCCATAGAAAGAGGACTGGACAAAGCAGTAGTGGCATATTTATACAATGGAATACTACTCAGCCATAAAAATGAATAAAATAAGATTTGCCACAATATGGAAGGAACTGGAGAATGTAATTCTAAGTGAAATATGACAGAAAGAGAAAGAAAAATGCCATATGATATCACTTCTATGTGGAGTCTTAAAATAGAAAAAGAAGACATTAATGGATTTATCTAAAAAACAGAAAGAGACTCACAAACGTGGTGAACAATCTTATGGTTATCACGGGGTGGGAGGGGATAAATTTGGGAGTTTGAGAATTGCAGCTATTAACTACTATGTATAAAAATAGATTTAAAAGAACCAGTTTCTTCTGAATAGCACAATGAACTATATTCAGTATCTTGTAATAACCTTTAATGAAGAAGGATATGAAAATAAATACGTGCACATATATATGACTGGGACATTGTGCTGTACACCAGAAACTGACACAGTGTAACTGACTACATTTGAATTTTAAAAAAAGAGAGAGATTCTAACCCACACTTTCAGGCAAATATGCTCAGATCCTAAAATAATCAGTCAGTAGATTATTATGTGTGGAAAGTAATGTGACCATTGAGTTTGGGACTATAAAAACTTTAATCTGAGAGAAACCTGGCAAAGACCCACCAGTCCTGCTGTCTCTTTTCTTGCTGTCCCTGAATTTCTCTGATTAATATTTTGCAAAATACAATGTTTAGAGTTCATCCCCATCTTTTGCATGAATCTAAACTTCTATTGTCAAATTAAGGACAAAGCAAACCTGAAACTTTAGTTTCTGTTAGTATACATGAGAGTGAAAGTGGAAGAAGGGCAGGACTGCTTTGAAATAGGGTTCATGCTGAGAAATCACCTGTTGCTTCTCCAGAACAATAAAATGTGTGGTTTAATTCAGATAACCCCAAAACAGTTGCAGAATAGCTGAATCTTCTTGTGAAAACCACTGGCAACTTTACCGCTCAGAGAGATCTACAACTTTCAGGGCTCCACCCAGAAACTTTTTCACCTTGGGAGTTTAACCTAGGTTCAGTCTTGGCTGCAACCATTCCTTCTTGGGGAGAGGATGAAAGTATTATTATTCTGTCAGATGAAGGCAATTACCTATATGATAGCGACCTCAATTTTCAAGTGAGCATAGGGTGAACTCTGTATGAGAAGGTACAGGACCCTCAGGATGACACAGTAAATTGTGCGTCCAGTCCTCATGGGAAAACAGGATACCACTGATCCATGGAGACATGTCACATGCGGGCTAAAAACAGTGCAAATGGATCTTACCTGCTTGTTTAAAGAAAAAGTATGGAACTTCATCCTGCCTCTCTGGTCACTTTCATTCTACCTAAATGCATGTCCTTAGTTGTGTGAACTCAGCAATGAAACAGTCTTCCTTCTTCTTTTCATTGTTATGGAGAGTATATTCTTTGCTGATAAAAGTTTTCATTCACCAACAATATGAAACAACTGAATTTGCTATCTATCCACAAACCATTCTCCAAATGAACTCAAGTTATTCTTCTTAATACATTTGGGTGTGTTTCCTTGAGAAGAATTCAATTCATGGTAGATAAAAGATTATTTTATTTTGAAAAATGTATAAATCAAATAGTATAGACAAGCCTAGAAGCATATAGTATATACTTCAAGATAAATCTTATTTCTTACTAATTGATGGGATTGGATATTATGTTTCATTTTTATACTTCTCTGAGTATTGCAAATTTTTTTCAATAAATGAAAATTTCTTTATCATACAAAAGAACATACACAAAGAAAGTAATTTCTCTTTTGAAAAAGAAATTTATTATTGCTGGGTGCTAAGTCCCACAATCCATTGGTCACTAGTTGCTAGACAAATATTTAATTAGCAATGACAATGTATAAAATCCGTCACACATTAGTGGTCACCAGTGGACACACAGGAGAGTTATTCCATTGAGGTGGGTTGTGTGGGAAAGGCAGCGTGGAATGAGGGAGTGCACTAGCCCTCTTGGTTTGGACAGAAACCAGACTCATTTTCAGTAGCTGTGGCATCCATTGTTTTATCCTGGTGGTCCAACAGGAAGACATACCAGTACGTTATCCATGTGGTGATTTACTTGAAAATATTTCCAGTTAACAGTGTGCTGTATGTGTTTCCAAGCTGCCTCCAATTTAAACCCATGGGTCGACAATGAGCATGTGAATTGCCCTAATGTGGAATCATCATGTTAAAGGTTGTTGGCTTAGCACAGGAAGAATGGATTTCTGAATTACCACCAAGGCATTTGTTCATATATATCACTTGAGTAGAAATACTGAAGCCATTCATGTTAACGCATGTGGTAGCTCAGGAGAGGAGGACAGGACCGTGCTCCCTGCCCACCGAGCCTGGTGCAGGACTAGGGCCTGAGGCCTTGCTTCTTCCCCAGAGGGAAGACGCTGCCTCTGCCTTAGCATCTCACTGCCTCCTCCTTGTGGTCGGGCTCTGCCTCACACAGAGGGGCCGCCCTGGGTGCAGAGAGATGGCTGAAGTCCTCTTACCATCTTCTCATGTTCAAGGTTCACACTGTGGCAGAATTTAATCTGAGACTGAGGGGGCCGCAGGAGTCCTCCTGACACTCTTACCTGTGACTCAGCTCTGAGCTTTCTAAAGTTCTTCCCGGTATTCTTGGAGAGAGGCCTCCTCTATTTTCTTTGCATTTAACAATTTCCTGCCCTGATTCTCTCAGTGTTTCATTAAGAACTACACTGTCTGAGGCCTACTTGAGAGCAGGCTAACAGGTGAGAACACAGCATCCATGAGGCAAGCTGCAGACTAAGTCTGAGAAAGCCAGGAAAGAATTCTTGAAGAGCCAAGCTGCTGAATTAGTGTATTACAACACCATGTGCAAGAGTGATCGTGACCCTGGCTTCCAAAACAATTTGTTGAAAACTACTTGAAATAGACCTTTTGTTCCTGCAATAATTCAATGATTATGAATTATTTTTGAAGTATGTGAGAAGCCTTTCTCCTGGAGCCCTTTATTGGGGTGCATATAACACATGACAACAGATGACAGCATATACTTGAACGTCAAAGTGGGGATCTGTTCCTTTACTCAGCCTCACTGATCTTCATCTCACTCCTAATACCTCCCTGATCTATAAATAGCTCTAATTCCATGCCAGCAGTCTTGTGTTGACTGTTGCATGTTCTGTGCGAAGGACCTGGGTACTGGGGTGCCTGATGGGGATGCAGCACTGTTCCCTGCCCCTCACCCCCTTCCCAGAGCATCCAGACACGCAGCCTGCAGCGCATTTCTCTTGGAGACACCAACGGGCTTCAGGACAGGCTCAGCTCTAGGATCTCTCCTTCCTGTGTTGGCTGCAGAAACTACAAGGCACCTGAAAATGACCTCACCTCCCTCGGGAGCACAGAGCTGTGTGCCTCCTACTTTAGAAGGAGAGAAGACATGAGAATTTATGGTAGAGTTGTTGTCTGATGGCTCAGAGGACAATATTCAGATTCCACCATGCTGTCAGCCTGTGGGTAGTTGTCATATTCAGTGAGATGTTGTTTCTCATAGAAAAAGCATGATTTTATTTTAGCACAAATACCCTGAACTGATTTTTTTAAAACTATGGTGGAACTATGAGGCGTTTTCATGATTTGGTAATTATTTACTGTTTTAAACACCACAATGTCCCTGTGGGTCTAAAGCACTAGTGTAATTCCTGGAGACTGTCGTGAGAGGAATTTTGAGGACACAGAGCACACAGAGTTTTCATTCCTCAGAAACAACAGACAGCAGGCTACCATGTGGTACACAGCCCTCCTGCCTCAGTGAGTCCCTTCCACACTAGTTCCTCAAAGTGTGTCCTGGATATTGAGAACCCTGGGGAGTGGGAAATACAGTGAGGACATGGTAAATTGAATAGTTGTTTGTGTATTGATGCAACCCACACCAGCTGCTTATGTGGTTGGCTCTGCTCTGAGAACTGAAGATACATGATGGTGACCAAATCCGTGAGATTAAGAAATAACAGGGGAGACAAAAGTACACAGGAAACCTTCAATTTTATGATTGTATTAAAATTGCTGATAGGAGTGAGCACAGGAAGGCACAGTGGCAGCAGAGAGGAGGGTCCCCTCACCCAGGCTCAGGAAGTCAGGAATTAGGAGACCATACAGAGGAATGGAGGCTAAACAAGGAGGACCAGAGGGGGAAGCAAGAGTGTCTTTTGAAGAAGTCTGTGCATTGTGTGCAAAGGCCCATAGCTCAGATAGTATGTTTAGCTTGCACAATTCCAAGGAGTTGATTCCAGCTACAGCAGCGTCTACAGCAGGAGAGAGCATAAAGTGCTCCCCTAAATGGAGTTGACACTGAAGAAAACGTTTCCTCCTGATGCACCAAATTTATAAATGCGGGAGGAGAATTTAGATGCCATTCCAGCCAACCTCCCATATGGCTTTATAATGAAGAAGTAGGGAGTCAAATCTTAAAGCTTTATGGGAAAAACCATATCCTGATGAATCCACAGTATAACGAAAAGTCTACCAAACATACTGAACACAGAGACATGCTTTGGTACATGGGTGACTCAGGGTTCCCAGTGACAATGTCCCTTTCTTTTGTGGTCTTGGTCTTTTTTGCATGGGTAAAGAAAGAGGACTAAGTTTGAATACCCCAGGAAATTACTATTCATCAGGTCTTCTGGCATTTTACCGATATAGAATCAGAGATTTTTGTCACTTGTTAGCTGGTCAAGGACAAAACTTCCACTTTAGAAAGAATGGCCTGATACACTCTGGGCATGTTGGAATTCTGGATTTGGCGATTTTTACCAGCCGACATGGCAAAATCGTGGTCATTGAATGGACAGCCTTCAGGCAAGACTGTTTCTGGGAACCTTTGAATCATTGCAGCTCCTATGCCTTTAAATTTCCTTTAATCTAATATAGCATCATGTTATTGCAAATAAAATTGTGCTAAACCAGCAAAGAGAAGGAACATCATTTTCTGCACCAGCCAAGGGTCAAGGAAGTAATTTAGGGGAGGAAGGAGAGGCAGGCAACCCAAGTGAAGAAACGCATGGTTGGTGTTCTTAGCAGTGATATGGAGCTTGGTGAATTAAGGGTTTCTTTAATGTGTATTGAATGAGAGATTAATGAAAACATGGTCATAATTCCTCGTGATCCTATTGTCTCCATGGCTGAAATGAAGGGCCCTAAAGTAAAGTAATACAGTACTGCCAGAAAGAATACAATGTTCCTTGAGGAAATACAATGTGGAAAAGAGTGAAACAAATATAGAAATCAGATCTTATGTGTACACACACACACACACCCCCCCATAAATGTGTTTGGGAATTCTCTTAACAGAAAACTCCAGAGAGTGAGGTCAACCTAAATATAATTTGGAACTCACTTCTCATCTGTATCAGATTTCATCACACTTGAAAGTGCCTTACAGAGTCGTTCTGTGGTACTTACCTGGTGTTTAACTGTTTAATAAGTGTTTCTGATGGAATAAATGAACGAGTAAACAAAAATGGATATTCTTCTTACGTGTTATCAGCTACTCACAGTGCTAAATACAGCAACACATTATGGTAAATAACAAAATGGTACTATAATGCATAAGGCCCTAAGAATGTAGAGTTAGGCCCTAGGGAAAGTAAAGTGAAGGGCTCGGTAGTCTTCTGCAAGGATACGTTATTTTGGGATGAAAATTTAGGTGTGTATATATTCTTTCTCTGGAAAATGCAACTGTCCAGGGAGTACCAAAATATGCTTTGTATAATGTATTTTTAAATGAAATTACTTTATTTCTTGAGATTCTATATGTACTAAGTCCTGCTCTGATGAACTCTTTTTGGCAGTACAGAATAGGAAGAGCACAAAATTCAGAATGTACTTATGTGAGCCTTGGTTTCTTACAGCACTGAATGTAACCTGGAAAATTATTTTCATCGTGTCAATTGGTGTAAACTCATTTGCCCCAACATTAGTTCTCAAATTTGGGCATTGTTAATTGTATGAGTCAAGTTGATAGAGCTAAGGGATACCCATAGAGCTGGGAAAACATTATTTCTGAGTAGGTCTGTGAGTGGGTTTCTGGAGGGGATTCATATTTGATTTACTAGAGTAAAAAGATCCACCTTCATGAATGTGGGTGGACATCATCCAATCCCTGGTCTCAGGCCTTCAGACTCAGACTGAATAACACCAATGACTTTCTTGGTTCTCCAGGTTGCAACAGATTGTGGTACTACTTGGCCTTCATAATTGAATGAGCCAATTCTTATAACTCTCATAGTTATACATAATTTCTATATATAATATGTATATATATGTATGTGTGTGTGTGTATATGTTTGTGTGTATGTATATGTGCGTGTGTGTGTGTGTGTGTGTATTCCATTAACTTGAAAACCCTGACTAGTACAAATTTCTTCAGTGAGCTTATCCAGCACAGAAGTTTTACAAGCAATAACCCAAGAACATCAATCACCAGTTGTCACTTAACACTCATCACTATTAGCATGGCTCTCAGTCCAGGCTCCAATTGAGACTGAAGTCAAGTTCTGAATGATGGTACTCTGTTGGTCCTATCCACTACTAAACCAGCCACCACATAGGCCATTCTCTGGTACCTGGAAACAGCTTCAAAGCATCTTCTGGTACTCATTTTCAATGATGGGGTGTCTATCTATTTTCATCACCAGGGTGAAATCCAGAGAGTCCCAACAAAGCCTGGTAAAAAAAATGTAAAAACTCTGTGGAACCTTCTACTTCATTGGGTGTCAAGGAAGGTTTTGCCCTAATTGGCTGTGTTAGTTGAGTCACAGAGCTGGGAACTGAGCTAAGGAAGGAGAAGAGTTCTACATTGTGAATTTCCATATCTTATAAAATGTTTTCATAAATATTAACTTTTGCCTAGTGTCCCCTTTCCAACCATGATGAATGAGTCCCAGGAAAGAAGAAATAGTCTCAGTTGCCTTAACTTTGATCCCAGTAAACCTTGGAGGTTTCGTACAGTAGCTTGATGATGGTTCCCTTACTACTGTAGGCAAAATTGCTACTCAGAAGCACAGCCAGTGCAGGGTCCACGAGTTATTCTTAGGGTCACCGTAGAAAGTGTATTACAGCAAGGGGCTAAGAAGTTTGTTCTTCTTTCACTCATTCATTCAATGACTATTTAATTAATTTGTACAAGGTCTAGTACATAGTAGGTGTGAACTACTCAGCAGGGTATTATATCTTTAGCAAATTTTATTTACTATGACAATATTAGAGACACAACACTAGTTGGTTCAATTCAACAACAATTCATTGGCTGTCTGCTAAATACCGGGCAGTGTATTTAGTTGTGTTTAATGCAAAGTACCATATGACAGTCCTTGTCCTCAAGAAAATGACTTTCTGGATAGGCAGACCACTAAAATAAACATAAAACTGTTACCAAGTTTATCATCTCTGCCAGCAGTGGAACCAAAGCTATAGTGTAAAACACAAAGGAGTAAATTCAGTTAACAAAAACAAGTATCTTTTGAAGACAGAGCAAGAGGAGTCTACATCTGATTACGAAATGATGGCAGTAGGGGAAATAGCTGGGCACTGCAGAACTGATGCAATGTAGATCAGTGGAGATGACAGGATCGTGCAGGCGGAAGAACCAACACAAGCCAAGTCAGAACTGTTAAAAGCACCATCATGTGAAAAGTGTGGTAGAGTTATGACATTTGGCTGAGGCAGTGGATCACTCTGTGGGAGTGGAAGACAAGGAGAGTTGGGGCAAGATGTGAAGAACCCTGAAGGCTGGGCAGATGGAATTAGACACCACCCAGATCCCGCTACAAGTGCTGAGATTAGCAAGCAGCCCGATCTCCACCAGTCAGTTACAGTTTCATATATCTTGGTCCCCTAATCAAATACAATCAGATAAAAGTAAGCTTAGGTCAAAGTACATTCTATTTCAACATTGAGCCCATCTAAGTTTTAGACTTTATAGTGAAAATTTTAAATATAATTGAAAACTGTTTCCAATTTTGAAATTAAAAATAACTTTAATTTAGAATTTCTAAATCCTCCCCCTCCCTTTTTTTCAATAATGGGAGTCTCCAATCTGCTGGTCCTACTTTCAGTGTAGACTCTGACTCGAGTAATATCAAAATTATCGATTTCACCTAACAGAGAAAGTCAGTGTACCTTAAATTATCACATTTACTCTGTTTTCCTTCGGTCAAGCTCCTGGTTTCAGAAGTCAGTGAAGAATCAATCTTCAAAGCCCAAAACTTAGACCAAAACCTTTATGAATGTTTCTGGTGCAGCTAAAGCTTTACTGAATACAATTTATTGCTTTTTTGAGTTAAAGTCAGTTCACAATATTGTGTCAATTTCTGGTGTATAACACAATTTTTCAGTCATACATGAATATACATATATTCATTTTCACATTCTTTTTCACCATGAGCCCTGTGCTAAACAGTAGAAACTTGTTTATCTATTCTACATATGCCTGTCATTATCTTCAGATCTCCAACTCCCAGTCTATCCCTTCCAACCCTACTCCCCTCTGGCAACCACAAGTTTGTAGTGCATGTCTGTGAGTCTGTTTCTCTTTTATATTTACATTCATTTGTCTTTTTTTTTTTTTTTCAAAGATTCCACATATGAGTGATATCCCATGTTATTTTTCTTTGTCTTTCTGGCTTACATCACTTAGAATGACATTCTCCAGGGACATCCATGTTGCTGCAAATGGCGTTATGTTGTCATTTTTAATGGCTGAATGGTATTCCATTGTATAAATATACCACTTCTTCTTTATCCAGTTATTTATTAAAAGGCATTTGGATTTTTTCCATGTCTTGGCTATTGTAAATACTGCTGCGGCGAGAATTGGGGTGCAGGTGTCTTTTTGAATTAAGATTCCTTCTGGATATAGCCCAGAAGTGGGATTGCTGAGTCATATGGTAAGTCTATTCATAGTCTTTTGTGGAATCTCCATACTGTTTTCCACAACGTCTGAGCCAAACTGCATTCCCAACAACAGTGTTACATTATAGGAGTGTTCCCTTTTCTCCACAGCCTCTCCAGCATTTATCATTTGTGGAATTTTAATGATGGCCATTCTGACTGGTGTGAGGTGATATCTCATTGTAGGTTTCATTTGTGTTTCTCTGATAATTAGTGACATTGAGCATTTTATCATGTGCCTATTGATCATTCATATGTCTTCATTACAGAATTGCTTGTTTAGGTCTTCTGCCCATTTGTGGACTGGGTTGTTTCTTTTCTTCCTATTAAGTTGTAAGAGCTGATTATATATTTTGGAGATCAAACCTTATTCTGTTTCATCTTTTGCAAATCGTTTCTCCCATTCTGTAGGTTGTCCTGTTGTGCTTATGCTTTCCTTGCTGTGCAAAAGCTTGTAAGTAAAATTAGGTCCTATTTGCTTATTTTTGCTTTTATTTCTATTGCTTGATTAGACTGCACTAGGAGAACATTGCTGAGATGTATGTGAGATAATCTTTTGCTCATATTTTCTTCTAGGAGTTTTATTGTGTCTTGTCTTATGTTTAAGTCTTTAATCCATTTTGAGTTTGTTTTTGTGTATGGTGTGAGGGAGTATTGTAGCTTCACTGATTTAGATGCTGCTGTCCAGTTTCCCAACATGATTTGCTGAAGAGACTGTCTTTATTCCATTGTATGTTTTTGCATCTTTTGTCAAATATAAATTGACTAAAACATTGCAGGTTCATTTCTGGGTTCTGTATTCTATTCCATTGATCCATATGTCTGTTTTTGTACCAATACCATTCTGTTTTGCTTACTATAACTCTGTAGTATTATCTGAAGTCTGTGAGGGTTGTTCCTTCAGACACATTCTTTTTCTTCAGTAATGCTTTGGCAATTCTGGGTGTTTTGTGATTCCGTATAAATTTTATTATGATTTGTTCTAGTTTTGTGAATGAATACAATTTAAGTATATTCCTTCATTGGAATCATGTTTTCAAGGCTTTTTTATTGAACCTCATAACTCCACATATTTTAAATGGTATCACCCATGAACCTCATAAGTTACAGTTTAGAGGTTCTCTCACCTTGAAACTATCTCTACGTGTCCAATTGGGCTGCAACCATGGCATCCTTTACTGATCATGATTTGATCATTCTGTTGTCCACCCAACTAGCCTCTGGTCCATTACCTTCCTCACAGTAGTTTCTATAGGACTTAATACAAAGCTCTGGATTCACCTCTCAAATAAAATATTTACTAAATTGTGTTATTCTCCAAAGTGTTAAAAATCAGATGAAAATCTTGCCCTGAAATACAAATATATTAGTACTGATTACAGAATAATGTTTAAAGTAAGAGAATTTAAATCCATTATCCACAATTTGGGTTTACATTTTGCAGGAATATGTCACAAAAGTTGAATTAACATGGCATATTAAAAGGCAAGAGCAAAGATGGTTTTCCCATGATCCTCACTGTCCAGGCCATCTGTGTCTAAAAGGATCAGGCTTTGAAACAGTGGGCTGTATAACACATCTAGATGTCCTGGATTCAGATCTCACTGTACAGCACAGATGGAAGCTTCCAAGGGAGAAGAAGTAAACAGCATAAAGTGCCAGGACATGCTCCATGCGGCCCAGGGACCACAGGGTTTAGATTTGTAATAAAATAATGGCCCAACAGGGAGAGGAATTGCTTCTATTTCAGAAAACACAGGTGATCCAGTCATAATTATAATTGAAGAATTTTCTCAAGAAATATGTTGTGCCCCTGATTCACCACATAATTTAAGAAACTAAATGCCAAAACAGTACAGAATTAAGGTAACCTCTGTTAACCTGTATAGTTTTATCTGATGGGCAAGAAGAAAGAAAAAGCATGCATTCATAAGCAGAATTTGTGAGAGGGAGGAGATAACAAGTCTGCATTCCTGGTCACCTTCACGTAGCACTTTGTTTCCTTATCTGTGTCATCCTAAGAGGAGGACCATTCAATGGGGAAGCTGCCATCTGAAGAAGGAGAGTGGGAAGCTACCATCATGGTGCAGGCCTGAAAAAGATTTTCAGTAACACAGGAGGGAGGACTGAGTCTTGAACCTAGTTGCAGAACCCATAATGAGACCCGAACACCCAGCTAAGTGGGCAGAATTTGTTAGACGACAAAACTACTTAAGTCTCAGTGATGCCCATGTGATGTTTAAAATGAATAGAATGAGAAAAGCAAATGATGTATGTCAGAGCCTTGAGAATGCTAACATTTCTGGGGTCAGCAGAGGCTGGATGGGACATGAAGGAGATGAGAGAAGTGACCAGATAAGGTTCTAGGAGTTCCAGGACAACATGATGTTGCATTAATTCAACTAATAATTGCGGAATCCTTACCTTGTGCTGGGCACAGTTCTAAGTGCTCAGGATCCAGAAGTGAACAAAGGGGTAAAATCTCTGCCCCAAGAAACTCTAGTCTACTTGGGTCATCAGGTAATTTCCAAAAAAAAAAAAAAAACAAAAACAAAAACAAAATCAAAGTCCATATGTGTGTTAGATCATGGTATGTGCTCTGGAGAAAAACAAGCAAGGGATGAAATTCTCAGGAAATGGAACAGAGATTGTTGACTGTTGAGTTATATGCAGTGTATTCTGAGAAAGAGTCCAAATGAAGGTGATCAGCAACCTTGATGAGGGCAGATTTGGTGACATGATGAAAAAGGACACAGATTGGGTGGAGATGTAGTTGTGAAACATAGGAGAAGAGGTGCAGAAAGCAGTTTGTCTCCACGTGGAAGGGAGGACCCGCATGGTGCCTAGAGGAAGCTATGAATCTAGGGTTAATTTATTTAACTGGAAGAAGACATTTCTTGTTTATACATTGACAGGATGACAGCAAATAGCGAGGGTATCTGAGAATCTCCCAGGTCTGACAGTCCCACATCTGAGGGAGGCTCTACTTTGTAATTTTCACCTCGATGAGAGGGATGTTTCATGACACCGAGGGACTTGGATGTCCCTTTATCCTATGAAGTGCTAAGCAACATACTCATGTCCCCACACTGCGTCCAGCCCTTTGACTAATGTGGGGGTCACTTCAAACAGTAACATTCAGACCATCCTGGATCCGAAGTCTGAAGAGCTCTCATGTCCAAAGGTGCCCCACACTTAGGCGTGAGTGTGTAAAATTATAAATACTATAATTTTATTTGTCAAAGTAATCACTATCATTTAGAGGCTCATTCTTACATTGTTTCTCCTTGGGGTGGATGCAGAACTTGGGGGATGGGGCTGCACTTTTTATTTTGGGAGCCCACTTTCAAAGATGCAAAAATAAAAATCAAAAAGTAAATATTTATTTAAATGTACAAAGCAATCATAACCAACAACAAATTTGAAAATTTGTCAAGTCATCAAACATTTTGTTTTAGTTTTCTTTTTTTTTTTCTGTTGCAGTAATTCTGATAATCATTGAATGTTAGTGTGATCAATAATTCTGGGGAAACTGAAAATATAAGAACATAAGGCATTTGTCCATATTGAACTACATAACTAGGATTGTATTATCAATTACTGTCTTACTACATCTGTGACCTTCTCTATGGAGATAGACAGGAACTGCATCATGGAATCTTTGTGCACTTTGGTTTGATAGTTGTTGTTGTTTTTTGCCCAGAATATTCTGAGTGGATAAAAAGACATTAAAAGTGTTAACTCCACCATCACCAGTATCTTTGTGAGAAGTTGGCTCTTTGACAATACTTTTAAAACAACAACAACAACAACTAAGTACTCATAGTTAGATGTTGCAGATTCACTTTTTGTAATACTGTCAAAAATAGATTCTTTTTTTTAACATTTTTATTGATTTATAATCATTTTACAATGTTGTGTCAAATTCCTGTGTTCAGCACAATTTTTCAGTTATTCATGGACATAAACACACTCATTGTCACATTTTTTTCTCTGTGAGTTATCATAACATTTTGTGTATATTTCCCTGTGATATACAGTGTAGTCTATTCTACAAGAAAAATAGATTCTTAACATGACTGCTGAATTGAGGAAGCCATTTTATATAAAAATTACCAGGAAACAAATTTCTAATTTCAAAAATTAAGTATACCCATTTCCTATGATATGAAAGCAATCACATTTTTCATGAAAAATTTGTCTTTAAATATGAGTTTATATCTGATCCTGCCTAATTTTAACTGTTAAAATATGCTCTTCTTTAAAGATATCATGATGAAATTAGAGGACCAGATTTTTAAATACTCTTTATTTGGTAGCATTAAAATAGGGAAATGCTATGGTTTTCCTGCAAATCATCAGGGTACATTTTAGCGGGACGTGTAATCCAAGGGAGTGGGAGGGGATTAAGCAAACCTAACAGTGCTGGGAGGGACTTCTAGGAGTCAGCCAGGATCCACTGTAGCCAGTGTAACAGTTCATGGAGAAAGGGTTTGAAAGCTCAGTTGGGACCTGAGTCATGGGCTTTATTTCACAGACAGGTAGAGTCTTGAGGGTTATTATTAAGCATGCCCATCTCTCTGATGGCAGGAGGAGAGAGAGAATAAGGTGGATACTGGACATAGAGATCAACCAGGAGGGTGTTGCTGTGGTCTAAAAGGCATGGTACAGTCCTAACTCTCAAGGCTTATTAAGAAGCATTTATCCACAGGGTCATTCAGGGATCCAGTTTCCTTCCAGTTTGGTGTTCTGCACCCACTAAGACACTTTGCTTATCTGCAAGATCAGAACTTGACTACTGCCACGTCTGTGACCCAGGTAACAAAAGGGGAGAGAGGCTGGTGGAGCACAGGCTCAGAGTTCTACTGCTCAATTTCACAGTGACATACATGTGCTTCTGCTCACAGTGCATGTTCAAACTTAATCATGTGTCCACACTTAGTTGTAAAGCAGCTGGAAAAATATAATTTCTGGATACTTTTACATGAGCGCACTTGTACAACAGAGTCATATGCTATTTAGACCTGAAAGGTATATAACAATAGCAGGGAATAATTTTTAAATCCCAAAATTAAACTTGGCAGTTTCAAGCATTGAACTCAATTCAGCTAAGTATAGTAGCTTGGGATTTCTTAGACATAGAAATTAATTTAGGAGGAGAGTTTGACAATTGATACAAGTCTGAATAAAGAGAATCCTTCTTCAGCCAGCTTAACTACAAGCTTCTGTTCCTTTTTTTAAATTTTTGTTCATGATGCTACGAAATGTGAAGTATCACATGCCTTGATTTCAAACTATACTACAAGGCAAAGCAAGATTTTTTGGTTTTATTCAGAAAAAGAAGGATAAAGGACTTTCTAATATTTCTTCCAGGTTCCATATTTTGTTATTTCTATAAGAAGAAATATATTTTAAAATTACATCCTATCCACCTAAGTCACAAAGTCTGACACAAGAGTATTACTGTGGTATAGGCGTATTGTTAAAATGGTTTCCTAAATGACTGGAGGTTAACAAGGCTTTATTTAACTGACACGAGTCTATGTTCAATAATTTAACTCCAGATAAGTTTGCCTCATATCTTTTTCTATCAAGCGTGTGTATTTGTCACGTAGTGCTCTTTGCCTTGGGACATAGTCTAAATACACAGAAACAGTCTCATTTTAATATCCTTGTGTACAAAGCTTGTTTAAAAGCATGAAATTGCAGAGGGACAAGCTCTTCTTAAGGATCACACTCTTGAAGCAGTTTCAGTTCAGTAATTTGTTGAGTGTGATTCTTCAGCTAACCATAATGTGGCTATAAAGAAATAAAGACTTTTGTGGGATAAGATTCATATAGGATTAGCACATTCAATATGAGGGGAGAATAGCTAGTGTGACTTAACTGTGAAAAGAACATAAAATGAAAAATACATTGGATATTGCTGGGAATACTGGTACCCAGGGTAAGAATCTCAAACCATGATGTAATCTTACACCTAAAGAAACTAGCAGAAGAAGAAATATAAAATCTAAAGTTAGTAGAAGACAAGGAACCATAAAGTTCAGGGCAGAAATAAATGAAATAGTGTCTTAGAAAACAACAGGACTAATAATTTTAAAATTCATATGGAAGCACAAAAGACTGTGATTAGGCAAAAGGAATCTTGAGAAAGAAGAACAAAGCTGGAGATATCACACTTGCTGATTTCAAACTATACTGTAAAGCTATAGTCATTGAAACAGTATGGTACTGGCACCAAAACAGACATAGAGCAATGACACAGAATGAAGGACTCAGAAATGTATGCATACATATATGAGCAATTAACTTACAGCAAAAGAGGCAAAAAATACAATATGGAAGAGGCAGACTCTTTAATAAAAGGTGCTGGGAAAACTGGACATTACATGCAAAGGAATAAAATTGGACTACTCTCTCACACCATGCACAAAAATAAATTCAGAACAGGTTAAAAGTTTATTATAAACCTGAAACCATAGTACTTCTAGAAGAAGATATAGGTAGTAAGATCTTTGACAGCATTCATATATATGTGTATATAAGGAAAAAATGTACAAGGAAACAAAAGGGATGACATCAAACTAAAATACCCCTGCACAGCAATAAAGACTATCCACAAAACAAAAGGCCACCTACTGAATGGGAGAAGGGTTTTGCAAATGATATATCTGATCAGAGGTTAATATCCAAAATATGGGAAGAACTCATAAACTCAATATCTAAGAACCGAATAACCTGATTAAAAATGAGGGTTTGAATAGACATTTTTGCAAAGAAAACATGCAGATGTCCAACAGACACATAAAAAGATGCTCAACATCACTGATCATCAGAGAAATGCAAATCAAAACCACAATATCACCTCACATCTGTCAGAACTGCTAATATCAAAAAGCCAACAAATAATAAGTATTGGCAAATAATGTAGAGGAAAGGGAAGACTTGTGCACTGTTGATGGGAAAATAAAGAAATAAAGGATAATTAACATCAATCTCCCTGAAACCCTCCAAAAACATTGAAGACAAGGTATCGCTTCCAAATTCATTACCTGATTCCAAAGTCAGACAAAGATACTACAAAAAAAAAAAAAAAAAAAAAAAGAAAATTACAGACCAGCATCCTTGGTGAATGTTGAAGTAAAAATCCTCTACAAAATACTATGAGACAAAATTCAGTAGTATAGTAAAAGAAATAGATACCATGACCATATGTGAATTATACCTGCAATTAAAGGATTGTTCGACATAGGAAAATCAATCAATGTGATATACCATATAGAAGAATAAAGGGCAAAAACTGTGTGATCATCTTAATTGAGGCAGAAAAAGCATTGGACTAAATTCAACACCATTTCATGATAAAAAAAATTCAACAAAATAGAAATAGCAGGAAACTACTTCCACAGAATAAAATCTATATATGTAAAGCCTATATGTGACATCTCACTCAAAGGTGAAAGACAGAAAGCTTTCAGTAAGAGATCAGGAATATGGCAACAGTGACCACTTGGCCACTTCTATTCAACATAGTACTGGAAGTCCCAGCTAAACCAATGAGAGAAGAAAACTGAAAGGCATTCCTTTCAGAAAGGAATAAGTAAAACTATTCCTGTTTACAAATGGTGTAGTCTTATATGAAGAAAATTGTAAAGACTTCACCAAAAAACCTCTGTTATAAGTGATAAATGAATTCAGCAAATTTGTAGGATATAAAATCAACATGCAAAAATCAATTGCATTTTTATACACTGACAATAAAACCAATCCAAAAAGGAAATTAAAAAAACACTCTCAGTATAATACATCAAAAAGAATAAACTAATAAACAATTATATATAAATATATAAATATAAAAACAATTAATAAAATTAAACCCAAAAGGCTAAAGACTTATACACTGAAAACCACAAAACTTTGATAAGAGAAACTTTAAATGTCATAAATAAATGGAAAGACATTTCATGTTCATGGATTACAGGACTTAATATTGCTAAAATTTCCATACTACCCAACACCATCTACAGATTCAATGCAATCTCCATCAAAAGCCCAATGGTATCTTTTACAGAAATATTAAAATCCAACCTCAAATTCAAATGACTATCAAGGGATACTGAATACCATGAGAATCCTGAAAATGAATCAAGTTAGAGGACTCACACTTCATTTTTGGTTTTTTTTAAATATTTTTTATTGATTTATAATCATTTTACAATGTTGTGTCAAATTCCAGTGTTCAGCACAATTTTTCAGTCATACATGGACATATACACACTCATTGTCACATTTTTTTCTCTGTGAGCTACCATAATATTTTGTGTATATTTCCCTGTGCTATACAGTATAATCCTGTTAACGTATTCTACAATTTGGAAATCCCAGTCTATCCTTTCCCACCCTCCACCCCCCTGGCAACCACAAATCTTTATTCTCTGTCTATGAGTCTATTTCTGTCCTGTATTTATGCTTTGTTTTCATTTGTTTGTTTGTTTGTGTTTGTTTTTGTTTTTGTTTGTTTAAATTCCACATATGAGCGATCTCATATGGTATTTTTCTTTAACTTTCTGGCTTACTTCACTTAGAATGACATTCTCCAGGAGCATTCATGTTGCTGCAAATGGCATTATGTTGTCTGTTTTTATTGCTGAGTAGTATTCCATTATATAAATATACCACATCTTCTTTATCCAGTCACCTGTTGATGGACATTTAGGCTGTTTCCATGTTTTGGCTATTGTAAATAGTGCTGCTATGATCATTGGGGTGCAGGTGTCACCCTGAAGTAGGGTTCCTTCTGGATACAAGCCCAGGAGTGTGGATCCTGGGTCATATGGTAAGTCTATTCCTAGTCTTTGAGGAATCTCCATATTGTTTTCCATAGTGGCTGCACCAAATTGCATTCTGACCAGCAGTGTAGGAGTGTTCACCTTTCTCCACAGCCTCTCCAGCATTTCTCATTTGTGGATTTTTGAATGACGGCCATTCTGACTGGTGTGAGGTGATACCTCATTGTAGCACACTTCCTTTTTTTGTAGTATCTTTGTCTGATTTTGGGATCAGGTACTGCTTGCCTCATAGAGTTAATTTGGAAGTGATCCCTCCTCTTCAGTTTTTTTGGAGGGTTTCAAGGGGATTGATGCTACTTTTTCTTTATTTTTTGCTTTCCCATCAACAGGGCACAAGTGTTGCCTTTTCTCTATATTATTGGCCAACACGTTATTTGTTGGATTCTTGATATTAGTTGTTCTGATAGATATAAGGTGATATTATGGTTTTGAATTTGAGATTGGGTTTTAATATTTCTGTAAAAGATACCATTGGGCTTTTGATGGAGATTGCATTGAATCTGTAGATGGTGTTGGGTAGTATGGAAATTTTAGCAATATTAAGTCCTGTAATCCATGAACATGAAATGTCTTTCCATTTATTTATGACATTTAAAGTTTCTCTTATCAAAGTAGGAAATTAAAAAGTAATAATGTAGGAAACACAGGTATTTTCTTAGAAAGGGATCAGGAAATCTTGCAACTCATTATTAATATTAATCTTAACAGAGTACCTCCAAGATTCAACTACCGAACCATGTTGATCATTTATCTGGAGCTGCAGGTCTAAGAGAAAAAAATACATTAAATGGACAAATAGAAAGTAAGCACTGTATTTTATAAAAAAGTCATTTGACAGAATGTTGATTTAAAACAAGGATTTGGATCTGTTCTCTCAACCAAAGAAAATCACCTGTTGAACGTATAGTGAGAAAAAAGAGGAGGAAAGGAAGTAAATCGTATATCTTATCGGGTGTCAGCAAGAGATTAAACTAGAATGCTGTTTAAGGAGCTCAGTTGTTAGCTTTCTTTCAAGATGCTCTGTGACCTGAGGACGGTCAGGAAATCAGGAGGAGGGAAGGAGGGAGCGAAGAATGAAAGAGGTAGAGAGGAGGGGAGTAAATGAAGGAAAAGGAGGGGGGTCCCTGGCAGGAGGTGGTAATGAATGTAGAATAGTTCTTTAGAAGAAGGAAGACGAGTGTTTGAAATGAGGTGGGTATGAAGTGAGCTTCTTCCAGCACCAAAGCTTGTCCGGGAAGCACAGCAGAATGTTCCACTCCCCCATCCACTGACCGTTAGGAAGGCAGTGAGGACTGCGGTACCTGATCATACAGAGCTGGGTGTGCCTGCCGTGGGTGAGCACAGGCGTGTGTGGTCAGCTGTCAATGTCTGGACCTTCGTGTCATGCAGCGTGTTGCTGCCTTATAGGATTGTGTCTAATAGGCGAACAGAAGAGAGTGGGAGAGAGGAAGAGGGCAGGTGCATTCCGGGGAGGTCAGGGGCACTGGAGCCTGGTAAAGAGTCCACTGGAAAGTCTGCAACTCCTAATGCAGCTTTTGGGGAAGTGTTACAGTGAGACGCGTGCGGCTGGATTTCAGAGGGATCAGTTAAGTCCGAGTGCTGCAGAAGCAGACTCGGTATAGACCAGAGTTGCTCACATTTCACTCAGTCACCTGGGGACCCAGTGAAAAGTGCACATTCTGAGCAGTGGGTCTGCATTTCTAACAAGCTCTCAGGTGATGCCCTTGTTGCTGGTCTTCAGATCATGCTCAAAGGGTAGACTTGTGTTTAGGGGAATCTAGAAGAAGAGCCGCTGGGGAGTTAAAGACATAACAGCATCAAGGAAAAGCACGATTTTGTTTTTCTTTCTGAGAACATTCATAGCCAGAGCGAGGCAAAGAGTTGAAGTAGAAATTAGAGATGCAAGACACTGCTGCTAAGCAGAGAGGGAAAAGAAGTGGTGGGCATCATCCGTCCAAAGAATAGAGAAGGGGAAGAATTAAGACCACAGATCTAGAGGTACCTTTGAAGAGGAAAGTGAAAGGAAGGAAGGAGGGAAAAAAGGCCACAGGTAGGTGATTTTGGAACTGAGGGGAAACTTGCGAGAACTCCTTTTCGATGGCGTCAGTATATTTACACAGAAGCAAGGTTAGATCGTTGCCACTCCAGAGAATACTGGAATCAGGAGGCGGCCTAGAATTGGGGTAAACCACAGCTACCCCTCCTATCAGGCTTCAAAGATATATGTTGTATTGGTATTTGTTATTCAAGTGAGATTAATTTGAATATGAAGCATTGGCTGTGGGGTTTTTTTTGTTTTTTTTTTTTTTTACTGATACCTAATTTTTTGATAAGATAGTTGTTTCACAGAAATGCTTTTAAACATTAGCCTGATTTACCAAACCAATTTTGGAAATAAAAGAAATTAATAGAATTCATTCCATAAATGCTAAAGTTGTTATTTTCAGTGAATACTACACAGGTTTTGAAATATAAAAGACTTTCAATGTCTAATAATTCTGTGGCAAAGAATTTTTTTTTTTTTGATCACCAGATTTCAATATTGAAAACTCAGTATACATTCTTTCTTGCATGAGTGGATCAAGAAACTTTGATGGCTAGAGGATACGAGAAATGCAGGCATACCAACAGCCCATGTGGGTATGGGAAAAAATGCTAATGAACGATTATTCTACAAGTGTGTATCCAAGCTGATCAATTCATAACACTTTCTCTGACGAGAAGTGAATTGCACATTCAAATGAACTGCCATCACAGCTGTGGACTTCCTAAATCACAGGACGAATTGAAGAGCATGATAAATACTTGTAGTCTAATGGTGTCAGTCGCATGAAAGATGTGCTGTTGCATTTTACCGTCAGCTTTCACATTTGTCTTCTTGGAGCCGTGACTTGTTCCTCTGATTAAAGATCGCTTTTCTCCTCCTCAGGCAGCATGTTCACACTTGTACATGTGCAAGTTTCTATTTTATAAAGTCATTTGAAACATAATCGTACTTTTGAAATCTTAACTGCATGTTTTGTTAAACCTATATTCCTGCTCTTTATTCAGTATCTATAATGGATTTCTATTTTTGCCTTGTTGCTGTCCTAACTGCCCCTGAAAAACAAAACACCGAAACCTAACGTGTTCATTTCCAAAGCAAGCATGAGGATTGTGCTCAGTACTAACTGCATGACTGGATAGTTGGCTTTCATATTTACTTGTAATTGATTATGTGTCCCTTTTGGCTTTTAGATTCTACTGAAAAATATCCTCACCTGAAGGTAAAAACTTTTATACTTTTATCTTGAATTTTTTTTTTTAATGAGGGTACTGGGAATTTAGCCTAGGACCTCATGCACTGCTAAGCAGGCACTCTGCCACTGAGCTAGACCCTCCCCCCTTGAATTATTACTACAGATCGTATCAAATGTACATTATTAATCAGTTTGTTTCAAAAACCATTCAGCCTGCAGTTGGAGTGAAAGATTCTGTTCCTAAGAAAACAGGAGAAATGAAGAATTTACAAAGATTGAAATCAGGTAAATTTTGCAATACAAATTTAACTCTGAAATGAAGTACAGTCTTCTTATTTCTAATTCCTTTTATTTTTTCAAATTTAATTGAAAGATGACATAAGTAAGGCAGATGTTATTATTGGTATCCATGTTTGAAAATATATATATAAGCATAAGAAATAGATTTTTTAAATGTCAGCTTTGACTTGGATGTTTCTATTGATGTTGGGAGACACTAAAGTGCTCAGTTTGGAGTCCCTATACTTCTCAGGGATTCTGAGAGATTGATTATTAGGTTCTAAGATTTTTCCAGAGTTTTAAAATGCTTAATTGAATTCTGGCCTTTACGTAGGGTAAAGCTTCACTTGCTAACATGTCAGTCATATTTCACTTTAATTATTTCATCTAGTGCTATCACATTGATGATATTTATTTCTATATTTATTCATTAATGGAGGTCCTAGGGATTGAACCCAGAACCTTGTACATGCTAAGCATGTGCTCTACCACTGAGCTATTTCCCTAGCCCAAAGATCTTAAGCCAACTGAATGTTTTGATTAGGAGTGTGTGTGTGTGTGTGTGTGTGTGTGTGTGTGTGTGTGTGTGTGTGTGTTGTCTTTGATTATTAAAAATGATGGAAATTATTAGTCCTACCTTAGTATTTGGTAGACATGATCTTTTAAAACAATAATCCTAAAAGTTCTGGGGTTTAGGATTTTTTTTATAGTATTAAAAATTATTGAGAATTCTGAAGAACTTTTAAGTGGGTTGTATCTATTGATGTTTAGTATATTAGAAAATAAAACTGAAAGATTTAAAAAACAAGCACACACAAACATTCCATTAGCCATTAGAGCTATGATGTTATCACATGTCATGTATCTGGAAACCTCCACTGCACACTTAACAGAGAATGAGAATGAAAATAGCATTCAGTATTATTGTGAAATTAGTTTTGTCCTCCTGGACTCCCTAGATGGAGGGAACTTGGGACTTCAGGGCTTGTCAGATGACACTTGAGAACTGCTGTTTTAAACAGGGTTCATGGATGTGAAATGATAAAGGGGCCCTTGTGATGAAGTGGGCTTTAAAGTTCACTTCTACATTTCTTGCCTTTTTTTCTTTAACTTGTCTCTAAAAGTTTACATCTAACAACTTAATTCTTTTAAGAAAAGGAAAACATTTTTGTTATATATTCCCTGCCTCGTGGCACTCTGCACTCTTTGGATCTAGTTTGTACCTAGACTTATCCTATTTTTATATGGAAAAATTAGTCACTCAAGGCTATCCTTTCTTATGTAA
>NC_045708.1:67444522-67484460 GCF_009834535.1 Camelus ferus
GGCAACATTATTCGGGCTAAAATCTTTCATTAGTCCTATCATTTCACATAAAGGAATTTGGTCTCTTTATGTGAACTGCTACACTTGATCGTAATAAGGAAAAGATTTTCTGATTGCCTTTTAATAAACAAGCAAGATAAGCATAAGTCATTTGATAATAGGTTTATTTTAACACCTCAAAGACTGGCAGAAAAATCCTAGTGATACCAGGCCACAAGGAAAAATTTCTAAGTGTCTCAGGTGACTTGCTGTTTCTTCATCTCTTCCAGGCTGTTCCATCAACAGTCAGGCCAACACTCAGTCACCTTCTCATGTACCCTAACCTTGTTCTGAAAAGTCTCTTTGTGTGATAAAAGAAAATGAAAACATCCTGATTAAATTGGTTTAGTAATGTCCAGCATGATGGACCAAAGGATGCACAGTTTGTCTGTAAGGGTTTAAGATCTGTGAGATGATTGGCCTTCCCACCATGTATTACTTGAATGTGTTGTTTCTTATGTCAGAAATTGAATTTTTTTTTTTTTATCTATCTCAGGAGATTGTGAATGTTAGAGAGACTGGAATAAATGAGATAATATTTAAAAAATATTTAATGCCTCACACATAGAAAGTATTCAGAAGTTGCAAATTGTCCCCAAATACATGAAAAAGTAATTTAAAAATAATATAAAAGTAAAATATATCACTTGTGTTATATATGTGTTTAGAATATTTTAAAATATCTGTTGACAGTTAAACATGTGCCTATAGCTCTGAAATATTTTCTTTAAAACAAGAGAGCAAAAAACTCTGAAAGGGTGGATTCTGAACTCATAAACATTTTGGTTTGCTTTACATCTTTGCCACTGAGAAGACATAGAACCTTTATGGAGATATTTATTGTTTCAGATCTCAGTTTTCTCCCCTATATAATAGGGGAATCCTTAGTACTCTATAGTTATTATAATGAGTATTATATTAGTTAATGTATGTAAAATGCCATATCTGTAATATTTAACAATAAGTTGACTATTTATTGTCATCAACAAAACAGGCATTTGAAAACTGATAGTACCAGATAATTGACATATTTAGGTTCTAGGTCCATACAGGCAGAGGAATTAATTTTTCTCAGAGTTGCAGTGGTTAAGGGGAACTTTAAACCCCATAATAGCCTAATAAAATAGGTTGGGATCAGGAAGTAATACACATCATTAGTGAAAATATGTTTCCCGTGGGTAACAGCATTTCTGAGTCATTCATTTCTAGGGGTTCTTTCATGTGAAATATATTTAATAATTAAACTGGTATCTGTTAATAAGTCATTACACACATGTCATACAGATAAGTACCATGATGGATGAAACAGACCTATGTCTCTTGAAACTCATAGTCTGTTGAATATGGGCCCTTTTTGGGGGGTGATGATCCATTTTTTGGCCTGGGTTATTGCTCAAATATGTGTACTTTAATTCCATGCATAATGTGGAGTTCTCATATAAAAAATAGGTGCTGGCCTTCTGTGTGTTTCTGATATTTAGAGAAGAAAATCAGTGCTTTCTAGTTTTACCATATAATTGCTACTGCAACTAGCAGGTCATGCCTTTAATGTTGAACTCACGCATTATTTTCCCCATTTGGTATTTCTGAATTATATCTTCCTCCATTCAGGAAGCTATTTACTTTTTTTCACTTTTCCATCCTGTATATAATAACTCAAACATTTTTGTTGCCTTACTCTATGGTCCAACAAAAATTCCTTCACCTGTCATTCTTAGTTTAAATTAATCCATTTTAATTGACAATAGTGGGGGGTTGTCAACATAATTTTTCATTGGTAATAGAAATAGTTTTAGAAAAGGCTTACTTTTTAGTTAGAATCAGAATGACCTATAAAATAATACTTTGAAGAAAAATGCTCTAGATTTAGTATCTAATTCCATGTTCTACTAAGTATCATAGGGGGAGAAATGGCAATATTAGAATATCAGCATTTCTAACTTTCACAATCTTATCCCTATGATTAGCATGAATATTTTATTACCAGTAGTATATAGTCATGGTTTTATAAGAACATTTTCTTTTCTACAGCTAAAAGCACAAGATTGGTACTTGGCCACTTATAATTGTTATGTATAATAATATACACTACTATTTTAAGTCTTAAATTAGCTACTTGCCTGACAGATAACAAAGAATATTGATTGCATTTACCATACTCAATTCTGTACTCTCTGAAAAAGGATGAGAAATAAACTTGAGAGCAGACACGCACGCCCAAGTGAATGGAACATTTAAGCGCACACCCTTAGACCAAGGAAGATGTAGGACAGCTTTCAGGGAGCTTTAGGGAAAAGCTTTGTAACTCTTCGAAGAGGAAGGAGGAAAAAGTAGTTACAAGTTCAGGTACATAAGGCCTAGACAAATCCATGACCAGATGGAAACATTCTTGAATTCTACTACTGCTGTGTTTACAAGCACCTCATTTGAAGACCAGAATTGTTCCCCAGCATATATGTTATTCATGCCATTTACAAAATCAGAGTGCGGATCTTAGAGCAGGAGGACCACTCTAAAGCAATAGGATATGATAATTACAGAAGAAAAGTAGGTGGGGAAAGTCTGATTGTTCCAATCTTAAAAGTTGTGAAGCTATGTGTACAACTTGTAAAAAGCGAGGAAGCACAGGGATGCTGAAGAGAACAGACTTCAGAGGGAACATAAAGGAGGCTGCCTAGATTTTGAGAAAGCAGTCTCCGAGCATGAGGTTGTGCTGTTGGCACAGCAATCACACAAGTGACTGAAAATTGTTAAAGTTTTTTATGGCCAATGACTTACACAGGAGGCACAAATCTCTGTTAATTGTATAATAAGTGCATTGCTAAAAGCCTCCTATGAATTAAGCAGGGGAGATCAGTTAAAGAGGTAGTGGCCTACTCTTTACCTGTCAAGTGACTATCACCAAGTTTGACAGCCAAACATGAAAATAAAGATCAAAAGAAAGTGGACTTTTTAATCATGGATGGCTTTCAAACTCTATAAGACTCTATGCCTCTTTAGCGTCATGGAAAATTTTACATATTATTGCACTTAGGATTTTCATGATTAGCACACACTTTTAAATGAGATACAGTGGAAAAGTGACAGCGGGGAAAGTATGAACGGCACATGATTATCAATGCCCTGAGTCATCATTGTGGCAAGAAAATGACCAAGCTGATTGGTACATACACATCCTGTGTCGTTTTTGTTTTTGTTTTTGTTTTTGTTTTTGTTTTTGTTTTTTAAGGGGCAAGAAGAGAGATCCTGTATGCACAGTGGAAAATAATGAATGGCAACTCAGGTGTTATACTGGGCAGTTTTGGAAAGAAAGTGTTATACATATAAATTTGGTCAGCTCCTTGGGTGTCCGATGATTTGAGGCCCACTCAAAAGGATGCTTGCTCTCTAACCAAAAATACGTCTCTCATTTATTGAGGTGTCTAAAATTAACACCATCCTTCATCAGTTTGGATTTATAGATGGAAAGGAAGACCCTAGCTCTATTGAGGAATGAGATAAAGAACCCTGAACAGCATGAAGGTGCTTTGTATTCAAAAGAAGACACAGAAAGGGCAGCAGAGAGGAAATGGAAGGGCCTCGTTGATAGTTCTTCCTAATACTGTCCAAGAATTTGGTCCAAATGGAATGAGTGATACTTTCTATCCTTTTACCTTACTCACTGAATTGCCATTTTGGCCTCAATTATTCTTGCTGCTTACTAAATTGTGTTTTGTGTATTTATTATGAAGTCTTTGTTTCTTTTTGAAAAGTAATTTTGCCATTTGTCGCCTTTCCTGATCGATTCCTTTCCAATCACCGTTAATGACTATTGATTGTGACAACTTTCAGCTTCAGATGGAGTAACTGCCTTAATATAGAGAGATTTTTTATCTCCAATCCAGATATATTTTTACCTAAATCTCTTGAATATGTTTCAGATAGAGCGTTTATAGGAACTATATGCATACCCTATAGAAACGTTTGTATATATCTTAAGACACTTGCTCTGTCTAGACAGTTACCCTTATCTAGATGAGGAATTATCTATATGATTATTGGAAAATTACTATGGGCTTGTATAAGTTACTGAAGAAATTTAGGAAAGCCTATAGATTTCACATCTAGAGAATCTGTTCATTTATCATAATTCTCAGGGGTCTCGTTGTGCAGTAGGTAGCACCTCAGTCTCATAATTCTCAGATAGCTTAACTTTTCAGTGAATAGAACTTTTCTTAGAGTTATAAGGGTTAGAGGTCATGGAATTCTAAGCATCTATTCAATGCAAAAGTCTCTGACAGTTAATAATGCAGATTTTGCATGTCATTTCCAGAGATGAGGAACTCACTACTTTGTAAGCATAACATTCCATGCCTAATTGAGGATGAGTTTGAATCCTTCCTTTCCGTTATCCTTCTACTCCTCCAGTTCAGTTTATCTCAGAGTCCTATAGAGTAAGTCCTCAATATTTTCTCTCATCTCCATCCCCTTCATTACTCCCCTTTTTATGTCCTCATCACTTCCGACTGCATTACTGAAATAGCCCAGTCTTCCCAGAGAGTTCTCCCCACCCCTTGCAACCATTAATTCATTAATTCACTTTTTTTCTGATCTTATTACCTTTAATGACTTTTTATTGAAGCATAATTGGTTTGCAATATTGTGCTTGTTTCTGGTGTACAGCATAGTGATTCAGTGTTATATTATATATATATATATTCTTTTTCAGATTCTTTCCCATGATAGTTTATTATAAGATGTTGAATATAGTTCCTTGTGCTATACAGTAGGTTCTTGTTGTTTATCTATTTTGTATATAGTAGTTTGTATCTGCTAATCCCAAACTCCTAATTTTTTCCTTCCCAACCTTTCCCCTTTGGTAACCATACGCTTGTTTTTTATGTCTAAGAGTCTCTGTTTTGTAAATAAGTTTATTTGTACCATTTTTTTAATTCCCCATATAAGTGATATATGATATTTGTCCTTCTCTGTCTGACATTCTTCACTTAGTATGATGATCTATAGGTCCATCCAGGTTACTGCAAATGGCATTATTTCATTCTTTTTTATGGCTGAATAATATATATATATATATATACACACACCACAACTTCTTTATCCAATCATCTGTCAATGGACATTTAGGTTCCTTCCATGTCTGGGCTATTGTAAGTAGTGCTGCTATGAACATTGGGATGCATGTATCTTTTTGAATTAGAGTTTTCTCTGTATATGTGCCTAGGAGCAGTATTGCTGGATCATATGGTAAGCCTATTTTTAGTTTTTTAAGAGATCTCTATACTGTTTTCCATAGTGGCTGCACCAAATTACATTCCTACCAACAATACAGGAGCGCTCCCTTTTCTCCACACCGTCTCCAGCATTAATTGTTTGTGGACATTTTAAAGATGGTGTGTGATGATACCTCATTGTAGTGTTGGTTTGCTTTACATTTCTCTAATAATTAGCAATGTTGAGCATCTTTTCATGTGCCTGTTGGCCACGTGTATGTCTTCTTTGGAGAACTGTCTATTTAGGTCTTCTGGCAACCATTAATTTATAATGCTATCAGAGTAGTTTTTAAAACTGGACATCTGCTTCTGTCACCTGCTGCTTTAAACCAGACTTCTTGACATCATATTAAAGACTCTGGTCCCAGCCAACCTCATTCTTTCTCTCCAACCTCATTCCTATATCCAGCTTTCAGTTACATCCTATACTTCAGCCATTGTGAATAACCTGTAATTTGCAGAGAGCTAGCATTTCCTCACACCTCTCTATCTTTGTATGTGTTATTCCTTCTACCTGAAGTTTCCTCCTCTGCCTTCCTATGGCCAAGCTAATGTTTCAAAATTCAACTGGGGCATTGTTCCCTCTGTGAAGCTCCCACAGCACACACGCATACCTGGACTCATCACACTAAATTAGAATTGTTTTCTTCTTTATTTTTCAAAGACTGTAAACTTTGTATACCCAATATCTACAGTACTATTACGGTACCTGAAATATAGCCAGGTACTCAATTTTGAATGAACGTGAGAGATTTATGTTAAACAAAATATTACCTATGCATGGGTCTATTATCTATGCATGGATCTATTTTCCAGATAATAGCCCTAATATTTGAAGACAGCTATTATGTCTAAATATATCTTCTTATTCTTAACATCTCCTTTAATCCACAGCCTGGCCATATTTGCCTTGGTGACTGCAAATTCTTTTTGAACAGATTTCCTGTTCAGAATACTGTTAGATCAGTACTTACAACCCCATCTTGCTTTCTGACCATCTGTTTCCAAAATTTCTTAACACACCATCTAAAATTTTTCCAATTTATTTCCTAAGAGTAAAACTAGCTATGTTCTGAATAACTCACTTCCTCTGTCATCACTTATTCCTAAAGGTATCCCCTCCAAGAGAAAAATCACTAAAATCTCATTTTATTAAGTCATCTAATCTTTGCCTCCAAGCTTTTTTTAAGCTACCTCCTAAGTGTGGTAATACATTTAGGTTAAACAGCTCCAGTAATGGTTGAGGGACAAGGGCAAGAGCTTAAATGGCATCTTATCAAGAGAGTGCCTAGCTTTGATGAGCAAGAGAGGATGTTTGTCAAATTCTGTGTCTTAACTCAAAAAGTTAACACTGCTGGAAAACCTATAAAGCTAATAAGCGTTTTCTTTGTTTTCATGTAATTAGCTTTGAAAGATCAGTCCTTGGGAAAGTCTTTCATTCCTCCTTAGAATTATTTAGGAAGGTGTTTGAAGGATCTAGAGAGAAAATCAACTAATTACCTGACCAATATATGGTACTCCTAGGACTTTCTAGGTGGAAGAATCAGTCTGTATAGAACAATACAAGTAGATAAGCATACCTGCTTTTAAAAAAAGTTAGCCCTGGTAACAAAATTACCATCAGATTTTCAGTACCTCCCCAGTTTGAGAATAGGTATGGTACATAGGTATCTGTGATATTACTTCCTGTACTTAACCATATGTTTAAATTTTCCATAATTCAAAATAAAACTAAAAATAACTTTTAAAAGCTATGTAGAACATTTCCCTTGCATTGCCCCACTGCTTTATTTAATTCCTTATGCATCTATTAAAGTTACAAACAACAACAACAACAAAAAATAAAGTTATAAACAAGAGTATATACTATACGTGAAATTTATTGTCAATATGAAGTATTTACCTAGGCTCTGGTGGTTTTTTTCAGAATATTTACATATTATGTCATAAGTACCAAAACTAGTCAGCTCTTCAAAAGCTGTTGTCTTTTTTTTTTTTTTTCAAATGGCACTGGAATAAACATAGGATAAGTACTTCTCTCTCCATTTTAGAAGAGTGAATAGGGTTGTAAAGGATTCACTGACTTGCTCTGTGTTTTCTTGAATCACTACATCAAGTTTCCTGAAATGATAACATATTTTATAGCCTCCAGAAAGTTTCTAGTCATTAAATGTCTTCATACCTTAATTACCTCTACCATTACTGCCCATGTATAACAACTTAAATAATGACAACTTTCTGAATTTACTGATACAGTAGAATTTTTGTTTACTATTTAGATTTCTAGATATAAATTTTAAAGCCCAGTTATTAAGATTAATTAAGAGAGAAAGTATTGTACTTCATGGTAATTTAAATTATTCTTGCCTTACACTTTCCAATTACTGATTCATTGCTAAGTGAAGTACAGAATTGCTATTTCAGATATATATCTAGTTGTTAGATTCTAGTGTGTTAGCAGTCATCAATATGTCTTTTAGAATCTTAGAAATAATTATATAGAACATAAATTTATTTTTGAGCATGCTTTCAAAGTATCTAAAGCACTGTTTTTGGATTTTAGTGTCAGAGTGCAATAGTCTCATTATTTTGGCTAGAAATTCACTGCTTAGTCTTTGCATCTATATGGAGGATCTCATAGGCTCCATCTATAATAAGCAGCTTATCCAGTAAGTTAATTTTTTAAATGCTGCTCAAAAAAAGAGGCTGCCTTCTTCTGATAAACCCCAGACTTTAATAACATGTCCTCTGAATTAATTCTGTAAATACAGTACTAAAGTTCAGTGTAGCAATCTGGGCTGTTTAATTAGCTCACAGCTGCACTGCTGGGATAACATTTCTGGTTGAGGAAGTAGCGTTGGTTTTCATTATTTGGGCTCTGGTTCATAGTTCAGTGGTCATTTCAAGTTTTCTTAAAGAATTGCTTGTCTTTGCTTTCAGAGAAGACCATATGCTCTGTTGCTTAACCATTACTCAGAAACATTTACTGGTGTTCTTGCCATGACAGTACAGCCATTGATTTGGCCTTAACAAAACAAATGTTGGCAATCTTCTAGACATAGAGGGATCCTGTATGATCAAAAAATTATCTGAGTTATTAGTTTAGCTAGTATATAAGTCACACAGATAGAACCTAAGTCTCAAATACTTTATTATTTCAAAGCTCTTTAAACTTTTAAAATCTCCTTTTTAATGATGAATATGGTTTATAAAATTTTAAAAATCCTTTTGAAGCTGTATACAGTTTAACTGTATTTTCAACATTGTCCAGTAAATTGTATTATTTTTACATATACTAGAGAATATGAAGGCTTAATATAAAATGTGGCAGGTTATGTGGTAAAATGAAGAATATAAACACCTTTCATTTAGTGTCCACTAGAAGAAAACTCATGATCTAATTTTATCCTCACAGCCACAATAGAATGTCGTCCCCATTTTGCATAGGGGAGAGCTAAAGAATCAGAGCAGTTAAGGCATTTGCTCATGGCCACACAGCTGGTAAATTTTGGAACTAGAATTCAAATCCAGGCATGCCTTTCACTAAAGCTCAGGCTTTTTCTAAATGTCACATTGCCTCTTCCTCAAAGCCAAGTTTAAGATTCATCTTTCCCATAATAATCTTTCCAACAAACTTTAATTTTATCGGCACTAATTTATGTACTATACCATCAGATTTATGTAGTTCTTAGAATTGGTTTTCTTACTAGTCCATGACTTGTCAAGGCTAGTAGATGTGTATATTCCCTCGGTCCAGACACTGCTTCCTTTTATGCCCCACAGTAAGAAGTGCTCTGGACAAAGTATACAGTCATTTACACTGGTTATGCCAGAATGTGATTGCAGAGAGCTTTCACTTTCCACACTATACATATCTGTATTGTTTGAATTAGAAAAAATACACATACATACTTGTAGATAATTATCTATCCCTAGTACTAAAAATGATAGTATATCTGGTGTTACTATTTGACTTCTTGCATATTAAAAAAAAAAAGGAGTTAAACAGAGGAGGCAGCTTAATTATTTTTCTGTCTATAATAGTCATGGATAAGGTTTTAAGAATGTGGGAAAAGATGACTTAGACACAGAAATAAGAATGTGAGGCTATTAAGTACTGAGCATTTCATTCTTAAAGACATGGAGAGGAATTATAAAGGATAGTGAGAATGTATATAACAGAAAGAGGTGGCAAAACATATACAAGAGAAGCATCAACATGATGGGAGGAAAGAAACACACTTTCTACTTAAGAAAATGAGAGAAGTAAAAACATTACAATCTTTAGTTAGAATAGGACTACCTCAAAAAACAGTAAAAGGAATATGGAAGGCCATAAATGCATGCTATAATATCAGCAGAATCCTGGTAGCTCAAAGAGAATTTAACATGACCAAACCAAAATGATGACATTTTCATCCTTTTTGGTAGATATTTAGTGTGGAAGTGTTCTTGTTGTCCTGTAAACAAGGCACTACTACTTGGGAAAATTAACTTTTGCTGTGATAAATTCTTTGATGGTGGAGTGGCTTCATACAATTTGTGCTGAAATAATGAATTTGCCAAGTATGAAAAATTAAATTAAAAAAGTAGATGAATAAAATAAGAACTGACTTGAAAATGGCCAAACACACTTTACTCAATGCAGGGATTGTGTGATGGTAGCAGAGCATTAGAAAGAGGCTAGAATTTGGAACCGAGAAAGCCAGAGTGCAGGGGAGGGGAGTCTTGACAAGGCAAGGGACTTAGCCATCAGGACATTTTTTTTTTTTTTTTAAGAAATAGGCATCCTTAAAGTTCAAGATGAACCCATGAGGTCAGAAACTAAGCAACAAGCAAGCAGAAGTGAGTATAAATAGATGTGAGAATTAAGTCTAATCATTGGGTCAGAAACTGAGGAGGCGAGCAGAAGATGTAGAGGACACAGTTACTGGAGTTCAGAGAGCTAGGGACAAAGAGTGGTTACTAGTATGGTTACTGGCAAAGAGGGAGAACCTGGGGGCCATAGATTTCAGAAGAGAAAGGTAAAGCAGATAGCCAGAACTTGCCTGGTGGTCTGGAACCAGAAAATTCCTAACAACTGGGTGAGTAGAGTAAACATAACACTTTGATTATGTGAAAAGCTGTCTCCAGAAGTTTCTCCATCATTACCATAAAGACATTTCTTAAAGAAATCAGTATTTCTAGGTCTCAAAGTGTAGAAATAGGAAGATGCACCTGAACAGACACAGCTTCCTGTCAGGTTTTCATGGTGATAATCATTCAATAATGTTATCTACAACATTTCAAAGTTGGTGTACCCTCCCTGTCTCTGCTACAAAGTGACTCCTTGTCTGTCATCTCAGCCCTATCACTAGAAAATCATCTAAACTATTTCTCATGTAACTATGATTTACGATTGTGTTTTCCCTTTCAATTCAGTCACTTGATTATTCGTATTCTGATGACATTTTCCCACCTGTTAGGTTATGCCCTCAACTTAACTAAATGAGGTATTTTACTTGAACGACTAGTTTCAACTATGAGCCAGTGAATCCCCAATACCTATTCCTGAATAACATCTGAAGCAGATTCTGTAACTTTCTGGGAACTTTCGACTATGAAAACTTTGTAAAAAGATTTACCCTCCCCCTCACTGTCTCTGTGTACTTTTTCTCCCTCCCTCCCTCCCCTCTCAGAGTTATGACTCTTCCAGTATTAAGGACAGAGAGGATGGAGGAGGGGAAAAGGGCAAAATCTCTTTTCTTGGCTAGATTCTACTTCAAGCCCCTTTGAAAGTTGATGCCTTCAGCATGGCAGACATCCAAATAATGAATCTCTTGTAGGTATATGTGGGAACGTTTGAAGAGCCCGGCGGGGCCATTGGTAGGAACTGGTACCGATACACCACTAGCTAGAAGGCAGGATTTCTGGCTTGACACGGGGTTCAGTTCTGGCTTCCTGCCTCCCTGAGGTCTAGCCACATCTTCTATCATTAAAACTCCAAGTTTGTAGATTTATAACTTATTTCCTGGTTCACTAATCCCCTGAGCTGATATCTGCTTACTGCACCCTGGCTGTTCTACTTTTGAGTTCTCTATTTCCACTACTGCAGATTTTTTCTTTGTTTGCACTTAGCTGTATATTAATACTGTTTGCTATGTTTTTCCCAGTGTTTACACACCACACATACACCTGCATTTGGGGAATGGGGTTGCGTAATGCAGTAGATCTGAAGAAGGGTTCTAATATGTGAATTCTGAGAAATGCTCACCGAATGAGTCTGTGATATGGATGGAATTGTATCCTCCCCACCCCAAATTCATATGTTGAAGCTCTAACCCCCAATATAGACATAGGGCATTTGTGGAGGTAATTAAGGGTTAAATAAGATCATAAGGGTGGGGCCCTCATCCCACAGGACTGGGGTCATTATAAGAAGAGGAAGAGACACCAGAGATCCTTTTCCTCCATGCACGCACACAGAGGAAAGGTCATGCGAGGACAGAGCAAGAAGGTAGCTGCCTGCAAGCCAGGAAGAAAGGACTCGCCAGAAACCAACCTTTACGGCACCTTGACCTTGGACTTCTAACCTGTGAACTGGATGAATATAAACTTCTGTTCCTTAAGCCATCCAGCCTGTGGCATTTTTATTACAGAAGCCCTAGCAGACTAATACAGTCTGATTATCAGTGCCCATGTCCATGCCGACTGAGGAGCTCTGCACCAGACCCCCTTGAACTCTTAACAACTGTAACCACAGTGGGAAACCCCAACTCTGAGTCACCAGAGAACACTGTGTGGACCTATATTGCTATAAAATTGTACTCTAAATTTGCCTGGGCCTTGGATAACGTTTTCTTTGTTCTTGCTCATCCTTCAGTTTCTTTAATCAACCCATTCCATTCCTTACTTAGCCTCACTCCGTTTTGGCTGATGACTATAGGAACCGCTGTTATATCAGGAATATTGAGATGGCATTTTTGAGCCTATGTCATCCTTCCTCTAAACTTAAACTTTTTTTTTTCCTTTTTCTTCTACATCAGAAAAGAGGTGTTTCTCTTTCTTTTCAAGGTGAATACCCTCTGTTTTAGATCCTCCCTTCTCCTGACCTCTGCACATGCTGCCCAGCATTTTCAGCTTCCCTCCTTTGACCCCTTCCTCTCTGCCATCAAAAACGCATAAATCAAAAAATTGACTTTCAGTGACCTGGTTTTTGATGTCTGGTAAATTGGCTTTTTTCCAATACAACTGATCCTTGAACAACCCAAGTCTGGGTCCACTTGTATGTGGATTTTTTTCAGTACCATTTTTTCTGTACCATTCTCAGTTGGTTGAATCCAAGGATTCAGAACCTCTTGTGCAGAGGGAGGGCTGACTGTAAAGTTATAGGCAGATTTTCAGCTGCCAGGCGGGTGGCCGCCCCTAAACCCTGTGTTGTTCAAGGGTCAATTGTATTTCTATCTGGAAGAAAAAAAATGACCCTGAAACAAGTTCCCTCAGGTCACAAGAATAAAAGAACAAGGCAGTGGATATAAATTTAGAAGTCATCATTGAAGAGGTGACATTTATTTATTCATATCAAACTAATTTAATTTTATGCACCCATTATGTGCCAGATCTTAATAGAGGTGGCATGTAATAAGTGTTAATAAATGTTTCTTTGTGTAAAAGAATAGATGAATAACTTACCTTGATGATAATGCCTCCTAAATAGATATATTTCATGTTTTCTTTCCTTAGTAAGATGAGAGGATATTTGTCAAGATCAACAAATGATTAATGAATAAATTAATGAGTAACACTATCCTTATTCTCAAGGGGCCAAAGTCATGAAAATGGGTGAACTTTATGAAAGTTAAGATAGAAAGAAATGCTCAAGTGTAAGAGCTTTATTGGAAATAGCCAAGGAAAGAGAAAGAAGAACCAGTGAAGAACACAAGAGAATATCAGGACAAAGGAGGGAAAGAGACCATGAAGTGCGTCAGTTACCTAAAGGCACCATAAAAAATGGAGCTCTTCTAGCTCCACTCTAAATGGTCCAAATCAGAAGCTCTGCTGCTGTGGCCCCAGGAGCGTGTGTTGCTAAGCTCACACTAGTAATTCTGCACATTCCTAATATCTTGAAAAACAGAGAAGTTTCAAAGGAAAGGTGGAAAAATTATCTAAAAATATAAGCACTAAAAAATCTGAAAAACATGAAGTGTACCACAAATGTGAGAAAATCCTTCTGATTTTCCTATTTTTAGCATAAAAAGATACTGACGTAAGCATACACCAGGGATGGTGGAACAGAAAGCCGTAAGCCTGGATTCTTGATGGCTATGTTCAGCAGCTAAATCGATCATACCATCACCTACTTCTGAACTTCTGTTATGAGAATAACTCCCTATTCATTACAATAAAGTAAGTAGGGTAAAAATGTATATTATTGTTTACAGTGAATTGACTTTGTAATAAGGGGTAAAGAATGAATGCTTAAGAATAATAACAGTTATTGAGCATTTACTACACACCAAGTGTTCTGTTCAGAGTTTTGTGTAAACAACTCACCAAAACCTCACGACAACCTCCTATTAGTGGGAAAATACATGAGTTACTCGTGGAGGTGAAGGATAACAAAGGTAGTAAATATTTGTTTCATAGATCATGAAAGGATAGGAAAATAGATGTGGGAAACTTGCTAATTCTCAGGTACATCTGGCATTTCTCCTGCCCATCTTTTGCATTAATTTAAATCTTATATCTGTTTTGTGGCACAAGTCAAATCCACATCCTCCTTTAGGAAATCTTCCTTAACAACATTTAAATAACATCTTTCCCTTTTTTTGACTCTCTGGAATTTAGATTTAGAGCCATGACCCTATGACCTAGATTATACATTTGGTGGTAGAAAAAAATGCCTTAGACCTAGAAGAGTACAGGATGTTAAATAATTCCTGTCAAATGATGACATTTAACCGTTTTACGTTTTTCACCTATAAAAATTTTCCATTATGTGACTTGAAAATTCTTATTTTAGGTTTACCTGTAATCATCTTCATTTAAGTCAGCAAATGTAGTTAATTGGTTACTAATAGATAACAGTTCTTGTGGTTTTCAGCTAAGTTATGTTTCTCTTCACATCTCTCTCTGGTGATCCAGGTTAATGGAAATTTGAGAACATACGTAACTACTTTTTATGAAGCATTAAATATTTTTCTTCTTTTGCCTCCCTACACAAGTCAGTTCTCTTTAGCTTCCTGCAGTGATTAGAACTGACACATTCACATATGTATAAATGCATATTTTGGAAAATACGGTTTGAAAAATATGTTGCTGTTGGTATGTCTCTATTTTGTACTATTGCTAGAGGCATGTGACAGAATTCTTGAGGAAATAAAGATCCCAGTGTTTCCCTTTACACTTAATTACACTGAGAATTTTAGAAAGCTATCTCCATGAGTTATACAGGGCTAGTTCATATTGAATTGATCAGCTTATCAGAAAAGATGTCAGTAGTTTAGATTTATGCCCCTAAAAGGAATATACTTTAATAGTTTACAAAATACATTACTCTGAATACATGGCCTATCTTCAAACAATGTTAACATCCCAAAGAGTAACTGGCCATAGGATTTAAATACGTTTATAAATTTGCATTGGAACTAAAAAAGATATTCAAAACTTATTAAAATACACTTGTAAGATTAAATATTTAAAAGTAAATTGAATTATTATATTATTATTATGCAGTGATATATCACTGGATCAATTAAATCCATAGAATAAGTGAGTTCTAAGATTAAAAGGATTTGGTTTTATCATATACAGTGGCATCTTCAAATTTAAGTAGTTTCATTTTTTTAGGAAATGCTAATTAAGCAATCAAATATTTTCTTGATTTTTACAATGAAAAATATGCCATTAAGATTTCAGTGCTAAACTTCTGGGAGAAAAAAATGAGTTTCCTAATGTAATGTGTACAGTTATTTATATATTGCTTTCTATTTGAAGAATGAAAATATAAAAATCAGACTACACAGTACAATCATCTTGACTATGACAGCAAAAATATCTTATTGTATGTGACTCACATTTCATTAAAATGCATATAAATATGTTCTGGGATATATGTGTATATAATCTACATAAATGAAAACTCTATTGAAATCAAGTTCTCAAATGAAGACGCTGAGTAATTTTTCATGACCACAACACTTTAAGAGAGTATATTTTATTATTTGGAACTTCAATAAACCCACAAAGTGAACAGATTCTAGTTTAATCTATTATCCATTTTGCTAGTGCACTATAGCAATGAGTCATATATTACGTTAATGTCAAATTCTTGATTAAAGTAGAATACATAATTCAATTTTCTACTGCGACTTCCTTGGAGGAAAAGTTGGACGAGAGCCAGTGATTCTTAAATGTCTCTAAGCCGTTTTGAAAAGTTAATCTGTTCCTCTGTTAAGATGTTTTGAAATAGTGTCAGGAAGGGCTATTGTACCCACCGACCAATTTCTTAACAGTGATTAAAGAGGAAAAATGGTGCTATCTTGCCCGGTGCTAATTTTGCATGTCAAGGGCACAGCTCAAAAGGTTGGTAGTGTTTGACCTGGTAAGACACATAAATTGATAAGTATAATTTTTTTTCAACAGGGTTAACTTTTAATTTTTTGCTTTTTAAACTTTTTACATATTTTGTTTCTAATCCTTCCAAAACATTTTAATATAAATGCTACCAGAGTGAACCTACATAATAAAGTCCTTCGCATATCCTGTTTGCTTTTAGGAAGACGTTATTAACATTAATTTTTCCAGTCCTGGAGTTAAGAGAAAGGAGGAGCCTCTGCAGAGCTTATCTTTTGTTCTGATGAAGTGGTCCTGAAAACACTGACAAGGTCTCTCGAAGAGCCGCGACGGTTAGTTCAGAGGTAAGACGAAGATGGAGCACGATGTCTTAGGTAAGACACGAATCTTTACACACGTATGTATGCGTGTGAAGGAAAAACCGTTTTGTCACTCCAGCGGTTTCTTTTTTATTAACTTGCAAAGTCTATTGAAGGTTGGGGCAAGGCCGGTCACCTTTCAGCGTATCAGTCTCAGCACGTTACCCTGTGTTTTGTTTTGTTTTCATTTTCTTTTCATCCCAGGAAAGGTGCTGGTTCGAGATGCTACAAGTGAACTAAAAGAGCCAACAGCTTGGCATAGGTAGAAAAAGCAAACTCAAAACGGAAACTCGGGGACTCTGAGCGCGGATCCTGAGGGGCCTGCGTTAACCCTTAGGCGCTGCAACAGGGATCCCCGGAGTCTACAGGCCGACTAGCAGGAACAGAGGTGAGGAGCCGGGGCCCATTGGGGGTGTGGGCTGTCCTCTCCAAGGAGGCACTTCTGTCGTCCGGCGCCTGGTCAGGGCCCAGGATAGGCACCGAGTCCCTACGGAGTGGAGCAGAGACGTGGCGAGGAACCGCTCAGATGTCCGCAGATGCGGGCGTCAGCTTAACCTGTCCTCGCCAGGAGTGCTCGCTCGCCGAGTCCACCCGCCCACCTCCGGGGCTCTGGAGGGCCGCAGGCCTGGGGATGGCTCGGGCGGGGCCCCAGGTGAAGGGCGCCCGAGTTCGTCTGAGGCAGTCATCGCTCTCCAGCCTCCACAGTCGCGGGAGCCGCCCGGACCCGCACCGAAACAGCAGCTGTGACTGACAAGTCACCGCCCGGCGCGCCCGAGCCACCCCCCGGCCCCCTCCTCCCCCCCTCCCCCCCGCCCCGATACGTCATGGAAACACGGACGTCAGAGCCTCTCAGCCAATCCCTGGCAGCGGCCGGAGGAAATGGTGCGAGCGGGAGGGGGCGGGGGCAGCGGCCGGCCGAGGCGTTAGGCGAGGAAGAGAGGGAGGGGCGCGCGGAGGCGCGAGTCCCCCCGCCCCTCACTCGGGCCACCCTTTCCCCACCCCGCGGCAAGTTCTAGTCGCCGGGGGCGCGCTGGACTGCCGGCGGTGCGCTCGCCGGGTCCTCCCCTTAAACGTCCTCTCCGCGCCGCTCGGCCCCTAGTCTCCGTCCTAGCCGCGCTTCCTCCGCGCGCGCGTCCCTGCCCGCCCCCAGGCTCCCCTGCGGGCCGCGTCACGTGATCGCGCCTAGCCAGGCGGCGGCGGCGGCGGCGGCGGCGGCGGCGGCGGCGGCGGCGGCGGCGGCGGCGAGGTTCGGCGGCGGCGGCATTGGCACTTGCTGCGCTGCCAGCGTGGAGCGGGAGACGTGAAGGTGTGGAGAAAAGGGAGCGCCAGACCGGAACGGGTGAGTTCTCCCCTGTCTTCCCCGGCAATCTTGCGGGCCACCCGGTGCAAACGGGGCCCCTGCCCGAAGCTTCGCGAAGCCCCCTTGTGCTCGACTGTCCGCTTCCCGGGGGCCGCGGGCCTCTCCTGGGGCGGACCGGGCTGCGGTGCTCACGAAGGTGCTGCACCCCGCCCGCTGCTGCTGTTGCGGACGGCGGCGTGAGGCCGGCGGAGCTGCCCGTGGTGAGCGCGACGCGCCCTGTGTGCGGCTCTGCGGAGCCCAGGAGGCGGGTCCTGCGGGGACTCGGGCGGCCACTCGGCGGCTGCCGGGCTCTGGGCGCGGGCCGGGCCGGGCGCCGCCGCCTCCTCCTCCTCCGCCGCCGCCTCCTCACAGTGCAGCGTGAGTAGGGAGCCCCGGCTGGTGGACGCCGAGCCTCTCGGCTCTACGGCCGCCTTATCCTCGAGGTGCAACCGAACCTCCGCGTGGCGCCCGGAGTCCTGCGAGCCTCCTTCCGACGCGCGGAGGACCGAGCCCCCCTTCTCTGCGCTTCCCGCTGTCCTCGCCGCCCCCTCTCCCGACCCTCCTGCAGCCTCCCCTTCCTTTCCTCCTCAGAAAACGGTTCCTGCTGCCGGGCGAGGTGAGTGTCGGCTGCCGCCCGCCCGCGGCGGGGGCGGCGGGGCAGGTCACCTGCGGGGGAGGCCGGGCGGAACGCTGAGGTCGGGGCGGCGCGGCGGGGATCCTGACAGCTGGGTGCTCCGCGGACTGCGCGGATTCCGGAGAAGTTGGCGGGGGCGTTCGGGGGGCCCCTTGCAGGTGGTCTCCCGCCGTGCCTGCCCCGGGAAACCGTAAAGGTGAGCGGGTTCTTATGCGTGCGCCCCAGCGCTGGGTCCGGCCAGTAGTCTCCGCCCAGGGCCCGAGGGACGGGGCTCGGTGGTGGGACTTCGCGTCTGCACCCGCAGTTCTTTGGCTTCTCCCAGCCTCCTCGGCCGCGCCATAGCCCATCCTGCCGCCGGTCGCCCCCGCCCCGGCGCCTGGTGACCTTGAGGGCAGCGGTGCCCAGCACTGTTTCCCCGCGCCCCGGGAGGGTCACCCCTCTAATCCCCGGCTTCGGCCCCACTGGCGCTCCGCAGGCGGAGAGTGGGGCCCACGTTGGCCCCCGGCCCGGGCCGGTTGATTGATGCGTGTCACACCGGACGGTGATTCCCCGGGAGTTGGCGAATTGCCTCGCCTTTCTCCCGGCGTCTCCTGTCTGGCCCCCCAGGATGTTCACGGTTGCTTCCTATTCGCTTTTTTAGACTTAGTTTAAAAGAAAGGGAGGAAAAAACCCCCTGCGTCCTCCACTTCTTTTTGGGAAGGGTCAATGAGAAAGAACCGCGTTCCATTTGCGGTGTTGTGGGGTGTGCTCCCTTTATTCCTTCCTGCGGGAGAATCCGGTGGCTAAGCTAGTTAGCGACCCCTGGTCTGCGCCGCGGTCACTAGCCGGGTTGGTCTCTGTGCGCATTTCATTCACCAGTTTTCTGCGGGACTCGCAGCGCTGGGAGTACTCGCATCCTGTGCGGTGCCGCGGTGCTTGGCGCTGAAGGAAGGGCGAGAGGTGCAGAGGGGGTCTTTAAATCTGCGGAGGTGTCGACCGATCTCTGCGGGCGTGTATTTGCCTTTCCTGGGGTTAGAGCGCAGCAGACAGCCACCTTTCGCTATGCATAAGCTGTGCATGCTACTTTTCTGGGTTTCTTAATCATTTAATGGCTTCTGTTGGTATCGACTGCTATTCATGATAAATTAGTTGTATGGGTTTTTGTTCATATGAGTGTGGATATCTGCATATATGTGGACCATCCGCCTTTCAACATGGAAGCCTTTGTTGTGTTTAACCTCCTCCACCTGAAGACAGTCTTACTTTAAAATAAAGCTCTTGTTCAGCGTGGGTGTATTTTATAATAAGAAGTACTTGTAAGGATCTGCTTTGTATGAGGCTTTCTTCGGGGTGAGGGTGTGTAACCCTTTGGATGGTGGCCCACGTGAGTGAATGAAGGGCCTTCACTGCTTGCCCTCCTGCCAGCCTTCCCCAGACTCCCTGCCCTTGTGTGTGGCAGAGGCGAATTGGGGGAATTAGAGGGATTGGAGGAGAATCTGCCTTTTGTACTTGAGCGTTTCACTTGGATCTCCCTCGCCCTCTTTTTCTTTTTCTTTTTCTTCTTTTTTGTCCTGGTGAGTTCAAATTTGAAGTAAATGAAACATTTTCCTTAAAGGGCATATTTGAAAAACTAGTATATGAAATGGGTTTGATTTGGCCGTGATTTCAGGGGGATGTTTTAGTAGTTTGTACCTTACTTCGCATGAGACAGTTAAATTGCTGTAATTAAGGGTGGATTTCTCTTGATTTTGGCTTGGGTGTAACTTTGAAAAGTAACTGTTGTTTCCTACCATATAGTCTGCAAAAGTGACTCACAATCGGGTGAGTTGAGGACAGAGCGCCACCTTTAAAATTTCGGCATTTTCTTTTATTAAAATGGTGAAAATTACGCCTTCTTGATTTTTATTGCAATTGTCTTTACTGGCACCCCCATTTAGATGCATAAGGTGAAATTGTCTTCATTTTCTTGTATTCTGTAATTCCTCACTCTGAAGGTGGGATTTCTGCATTTGTATGGGAAATCATGGTTTTTTTAATGGAAGCTTGGAATTTAATCTAGAACTCTGAGATGAAGCAATAAACTAGATTTGATTTGTGCTTATAATAAAATAGTGGGGGCAAAGATAGTGTGGATCTACTTAGGAAAAGAAGTAAGGAAAGTAATAGCTTCATCATAAATAGATGTTTATTTAAAACTAGCCATCGCCACTAAGTTAGGGTACCTACCAGCATGATAGTGGTTTTATAAATGTTTTTAGCTTCAAGTGCTATTAGCAGATTGTAAAGTAAACATGCAAAAAATTAAGCTTGTTTGAATAAGGTATAGTAATTCTTTTTTTGCTTTTCATCTTCTGACAGCTTTCCTTTTATGGTTTGCGAGTTTTACAATTGTTTTTAAATAATACAAATGAGGACTTCCAGCTGGAGTACTTACACTCAAAGTTGTTGAAGACCATATTGGAAAAAGTGGTTTCTGCGTATGGCTCTTCTCAAATGTGTCTCATATAAAAATAAATGGAGTTTTTAATGCTTAGAAAACAAATGCCGTAGTGACAGCTGAATGGGTGAAATTTCTTTCCTTGCCCACTTGTTCTCTCCTGCCCCCCTCCCCCCATATCAAAAATTTAAGGTACTCTAACTCTTTAGACACAGGGTACTTTTTGATGATTATGACTGCAGGTGTAACATAAAGAAAAAAAGATTTAGCTTTTCAAGTAATGAATAAATTAATGTGTGGATATTACCCAAATATAGCTTTAATTACAAACCACAAGATAGTACCGTTTCTGTCTGCATTTAAGTTTTAATTCCGCACTTGCAGTTTTTACATAGACTTTTGTGCGCATAAGCTATTGAGCTATAGATAGTTTTATTAAACTAAAAAATCCGCTTGAGATGAAAGGTGGTTTATGCTCGTCAATCTGTAGAATATGGTCCCAGGTTAAAGGACATTATTTGAGCAATTAGGTTGATGTATGCAGAGTGATTACATATCATTATGCATACTTTGATAGAATCCTTGTTTTGTGGGTTATTTTTACCAGTTTCTTCTGACAGATTAACTTTGTTTTGGATGAAACATTCTCTTACCATGTGAATTGAATTGCTTAGGTCAACAAGTTTTAAGAGGAATGGCTAATTAGACCATTGGTGGTCGTTAGTAACAGAAAAGTGTCCCTTTTTTCCTTACGTTTTTACACATGCATACAATTGAAACTGGTCATTTTCACTTTTTAAATCTGGAATTTTGTAATGAATGAGATCAGGAAGCAGAAACTTAAGAATTAAATTTTTGCAGCTTGGGTAAGAGTATTGCCCAGTTGAAAGGGAATAACTATTTTCTAGTAAGTATCATGATGTATAGAAGGGCACTGTGAGAGTAGCTTATTTTGGAATATATAGAATCTGAAGTAAAGTTGAAGGAAAATGATACAATAGTTAAGGGAAAAATTTTCCCCCAAAACTTTAAAAGATTTATCTTTTAGCTTTTATAAATGTTTTAGGTACACACACATACATCATTGCCTTGTTAAAATTTTTTATTGTGGAAACTGCACAACATGTCAAAGTAGAGAGAATAATATACTTACTGACCAGTTTTGACAGTTAAGAATTCATGGTGCATCTAATTTCATTTCTGTTTTTACACAAGAAACAGGTCTATATAAATGGGAACATAGGGCAGATACTTGAATTGAATTCCTATGTTTTATATTTGTAATTTATAGGATTTACACAATAACGTCCAATATCTAATTGCATCCGAAAGATCAATTTTTATGTTCATTGTTTCTGTGATAGCCTGTTTTACAGCAGGCACCTAAAGACAATGCCTCTTAAATTTTAATGATAATGCCTTTGATTTAAAAAATGCTTTACAGTATTATAGAATGTATTAAATACTATCTCATTTGATTTTCACAATAAATATTTCTGTGAAGTGAGTAAAATAGATAGCTGTGCCTTCCTTTTTCTTAGGTAGGTGAAATAATTTGTCTAGGCCCTAAGGTCATAGAATCTGGCCAGCAGCTGGATTAACCAGAACTGAGCTCTAGGTGGCTTCTAGGTTTTGCTTCATTGCTCTTTCCATTACACATGTGTATGTAAGTATATGAAAGTTATATAAGTTTATGAAAAATCAGTTTCTGACCAGAGTAAATTTAATAGTAGATTATAAACAGTTTTGTTTGGATTTAACTTTATAAATTTAATCATTGCCTCTATTTGGTGTAATGTAAACAGTTCATACCCTGATTTTGTTAACAGCCGAGTAAATGAATTTGATCATATTTGAAATACTGTATTGTTAATATGATGGATTGGATGATCTTTAAGTTAAGAATTTTATTCTGAAAGACCTGTTGGTCTTTGAAATGATTAGAGGATGTTTTAACTTGAGTTAAAAATAAAGTGGCCTATACTTAAAAGTTTCTTCTTTTAATTTCTGCTGTGATTTTTTTTAATGCATTTGTTTTTCTGCCACAGCATATTTATTACCTAAGTCTTTTTGAAATATTAATTTGGTATGTAATGAAATTTAGTTTTAAAAGGTCCCAAATGAGATTTTAGTTTTCAAAATCCAAAGCCTTGTTATAAATCTCACAGGGAAGGTGGTGGTTCTCCTGTATGTGTGCACGAGGACCGCCTTGGGGAGTTGCTGAAACTGCAGGTCCCCTGGCGTTGCCCCTGCAAATCTGATTCAGCAGATCTGGGGTGGGGCCGAGGAGTCAGCATCTTGAGAAACACTGACCCTGAATTTATATCTAGGTTAAAATTACGTTACATAGTAGAGATGCCTTTATAAATGGGAAGGATGACATAGATGTATTTGATTTTGAACGTGGCAGAGTTAGTGTTTTCAAGTAATTTTGACTGTTATAGCCAAGTTTGATTTGGGATTTGGTGACTTTCTATGACAGTTGTAAAACTGGCAAATTGAAAATATTTTTGTTATCTGTGTGCAGTCTTTCAAAAGATCCATCTACAGTTATTTATTAAGTTAGTTATTAAGTGCTATAAAGTCCTAGACACAGAATGTTCTTCTCTTTTTTGTGCCCCAGTGTCTACCATTTCGAAATGACTTGAACAGGGGGCTCATTAATGTAAACATAATGCATGCTGTATCAGTACAGTACTGTACATTTATACCTTAGTCTAGCGCTTAATTTTTGTAAGAAGGGAAGACTTTGGATGTTCCTTCAAATTAAAAAGACATAAATTGATGGATAAGTAGTATACCTTATTAATTTCAGTTAACAAGTAGTTATTCTTTCCAAAAACAGCAGGTTTGTCCTTAATGACCTTTCAGATATAAGATAATGATATAAGACTAATCGGTAATTTATCATCTGTGCAAGAAAACAGAAGTTAACTGCTATTATATGTAAATATTAAATAACAGTTTATGTACTTCAGTACAAATATACTGTAGGGTCCATTTGACGTAAACTGATCTGACTTTTTTAACCATTTTATCTAGTGCTGTGTACCCCATATGGATTTCTTTCTATTTAAGAGCAGATTTAAAATGCAATTGTTTTTGCTTTACTTATGACACTGTAGTAAATAGCCTGCATCTGTTTTTAAAGTACATTTTATGATGAAATTAATTTCAAAACAAGTCCATCTCAAGACTGTGCTGAAGTTTTTTGTTCATTTTTTCCAAAAACTTAGGCTTGTTGGTTATGCTTTAGGATATATTTAGGAATCATAAGTTATAATTTACTAATGCTTGTGGAAATCTAAATTAATAAAGATTTCTGGCAGAGAGATCCAGATAAACTGTGGAAGAGACTTTTCACCATATTCTTTTAAAGCTATTTTATATATAAAAACAGGACTGGGACTGTTAATTATTCTAAACAGTATGTAGTGTTTTTAGTTACCTCTTCGGTAAGAATATTATTTGGTATTTCTAAGTACAATAACTTCCAACAATGTGGAATCTCAAAATTCAGGATACCTGTTTTGTATTAATATTAAAGTCACCTGGGCCTCTGGAGGAACGCGTAAGGATGGTTTTGAATGGACCAGTGCTTGCTTACATTGTGAAATCTGAGATTATACCCTCTAACTGTAAGCTGGTATCACTACTGTAAAGACCTGATAAATTTATGACTGAAAGTTGTATTTTCTGAAAAGTAGCTCTTAAAAAGAATTTGTTTAAAAGGTGCCTTTAAAATAACTTGATTATTAACAATGTGAATTTATTGTTCATTGGGTTAACTAAGTTTGCTCCCTGAAAGATGTTAAGCAGTGTTTCACTCTCAAAATTCTCAGATCTGCTGCTTTAATCTACTTTTGATATTTGTGCCAGATTTTTGTTTTGTTTTGTTTTGTTTTTAAATAGCTTTCCTGCTGTCATTTCTTCAGTAAAAGCTTCAGTGGTTCCTCATTTTTCTCTTTATCAAGATGCAACTTGACTTTGAAGACCTTTTATAAAGTTAGCTCAGTATTTTCTAAAGTGTGTTTTAGAACCCTGATTCTAAGAAATATTAATAGGGATTTTATGGAGGGGAGGAGAAAACCCAAATCCAAGATATGCTGGTTTATGCAGTTTTCCCATTTGGGACTTCTCCCATACTTTGGTATACTAACATGGACTGAATCTATCTAAATGTGTTTAGCATTTTGCTCCCTTATTTCACAGAATCCCTTTTAGTGAAGCATCCACTTGTTACTTTGTATATTACTTAACCAGGGTCACCACTTTGCACACCTCCAGGAGGTGCTGTTCACATAGGACACAATATAAATCATGTTTCCTGGAGTTGAGAGCAGTGTGCAGGACTGTAGTACTGTTGACTGCCCGCTGCATGACAGTCATGTCTGACAGTCTTCTCCCTACACTCTTCTCACATCTTTGGCTTTGACTTCATAATGTTTTTCCTCTCACCTGATAGGACCCGTGATCTTGTCAATCCAAGGGTGGCCATCCATCAAAACTCCACATTAGTCTACCTTTCCCAGTCATCACTCATTGATTTCCTTGTCTGAATTTCTCTACATTTATAGTCTGGCCATACACTTCCCATCTATTATATATCCTTTTTGTCTTAGTAATTTCATTTGGGGATAATATAGGAGTTCAGATAAGAACATGGGTTTTCGAGGATATGTAGAGTTTTATCCCACAGATGTTCAATCAGTATTTTTTGGACATATTCACTTAAGATTTTGACATTGTATAGCTTGCATAAAGGTAAAGCAGATAAAGTGGAGGCATTTTTCTTAGAGCATTTCTAAAGCCTTTTTTCATTTGAAATTTTAACTTTCCTCAGTTGGATTCATAGGACAGCCTGTTTTATTTCTGGAGGGCAGCTACATTTCATAGAATGTTAGGACAATAGAATTTGGCGTCTGTATACAAAGTGTTCTCCATTTCTTAATTGCAGTGTAGTAGCTGGTCCGTTTTAGATTTTATCCTAATTGTAATTAGTCATTATAGTAGCTATAATTTTTATCTTAAAATGACAAGTTTCACTTTTCCTTTAGCTTGTGACATCTTTTCCTTTCATCAGGATTGATGTTCTCAAGATATGTGTGTTACACCTTTAATTCATTATCATACTGTGTATAATGTAAAATGCCATAATTTAAAGCATATATTCTGATCTAAAATTTAAAATATGATACCCTTGTAGTTACTGTTTATCAACAGGAAAGCTGTTGGAGCCAGGTTTTTAAATGTCTGTTTGCTGCAGGTTCTGATTTTTCTGAGAGTTCTTTTCCATGAAATGAGCATGAACAGTTGGCTCATGACCAACAGGATCATGGTAGGCATCAGGAATGGGTTTAGGTGTATGGTTTTCGTGAAAGTTTAAAGCATAGCAATGTGGTTATTCCTCTAACTGCTTTACTTAGGTCAAGAAAGGAAAGCCTGTACTTGTATCATTTCTGTTGAATGCTCATGGAGTCATAATTTCAGACATTTGAGCAGTTAATGCTTCCTGTAGATTTAGGATGCAAACTGTTACATATCAGTATGCTCAAAAGAAGTTGCTCTCCAGAGATTACTCCCCAGTGATCAGCACAGCCGAAAGCGCACAGGTGCATCGCTCTTGAGTAGTCTCCCAACCCTGTTATATTTTATAGACCTAATTGTTGCTAAGATATTATAGAAGGACTTAAATGTTGATCAAAAGAGAAGTGTAGAATGGTTTTGGTAGTGAAAAGAAAAAAAATCTGTGAAGGCAGAAATCATTGGATCCAGCAAAAATGAGATGGGTTAGAGGATGATCTTTTCTACTGGATTTGGATCTTTTCTTCTTGGGACACACATGGGTGACACTGGCATATAGTCCATGCTCCCTTGCTTATACCTAGGGTTATGAAAAATTTTCAGTTCCTTTGCTATAATTCTGTCTTTTTCTCTATTTATGCCCCAAATCAAGTGAGTGATGCTTTAACTGCTGTTTGTTTAAAAAGATATATGGAGATAAATCAGACGATGAATTTTTATTCATTTCCATGATGAGAGAACACATAATGTGTAGACGGTCCAGCACATTGTAATACCTTAATATGGAAGGTCATACAGCCTGCAACTACTGAAATAGATAGCAAATATTCTTTAAATGTACAGTTGGGTTTGCAAATACCCACAGGGGCCAGAAACTGAGACAAAACCCTGGCAGAGTTGGGGAAAGGACTGTTAGTGTCAGTAACCCAGAACTATAGTAGTTATTCCAGAAGCAGACAAAAGGGATGAAGCCAGGGGCAAGCAGAGTGAATTAAATCTAAGTTCCACAAAAAAGCTAAGAGCAACCAAGGGTTACTACTTCAAAAATTGGTGGACTTAAAAAAAAAAATAGATGAAGATGACCAGCAGCAGAAGGAAATTTGTCTCTCTTGGGTTGGTCTTGACTTGCCCTGAGACTTGTCCCCTTTCAGGGCTTTATTGGTGAAACATTTTTGTAGTTAGACCAAGAGCGTTTCCCTTTGGAGAAGTTCTGAGTTTATTTCTGTCCTGTGTCCAAACTCATTTATTCATCAACTCTAGACTGCTATCATCATGTATTTTTTTCAAGTTTGAGTTTATGAAACTAGAAAATACATAAGTTAACACTTTACCTTGAACAAATCAATAGAAACAACCACCATGATGTAGTGGAACTTTAATAGAACTTCTTCCATGAAGAGACTATTAAATAAGACAGTATGAAATAAGACCAGTCAGTTTTGAAAAAAAAATTCCAACGAATTTTATAATAGTCAAAAATACAGTCTTTGAAATTAAACACTCAGTAGAGAAATTAAACAGTAGATTAGACACAATTAAAGTAAGATTTAGTAAACACCAGAGAATTCATCCATCATGCAATGTAAAGAGACAAAAATGGGAATTTCTGAAGGGTCAATTATAAGACATGGAGGATAGAATGACAAGTTACAGTAAAATTTTAATGGAACTCTGATAGAAGCAAACAGAAAATAGGAAAGAGGTAATATTCATAGAGCTATGTTTTTGAATTGATGAAAAACATGAATCCAGACTGAGTCTCAGTCAGGAGAAAAACACTCAGACACATTATACTGACACTAGAGGACACTGGAAAAAAAAAGTGTAAATGCAACAAGCAAGAAAAAATGTGGTTTAGTTGCAAGAGAAGTCAACTAGATGGACAGCAAATTTTGTAGCAGAACCAGTAAAAGCCAGAGACGATAGAATAACCTATTTAAATGACATTTGAACAAAATCTTAATGCGGATATGTAAGACAGCCTTGTGAATTTCAGAGGGAAGGGGTGGGAGAACATTCTGGGCCAAGGTCATGGGGCTACAAAGTCCCTTAGACAAGGAGATGACTTGTTCAAAGAAAAGGTCAGAATGGCTGGAGCGTACTGAGAGAAGAGGACAGAAGAAGCAGATGAAATCCAAGAAGAAACAGGGCCAGGCTCCATGGAGCCCTTGGGGCTGTGAGTGAGTGAGGTGTGAACAATTGCAGGGTTTTGAGCACAGAAGTGACAGGATCTGATTCACACTTTAGAGTGATTACAGCGAGTTTTGAAATTAATCTGTTAGGGAGCAAGGGCTCAATTAGGGAGACCACCTAAGAGGCTGTTGTCCAGGTAATCCAAGCTTGGCCCTTGGTATCGGAACAGTAGACGTGGTAAAAATGGTTCCGATTCTGGGACTATTGTGAAGGTAGAGTCAACGGAATTTCCTGATTGATTAGATATAGAGTGAGGCAAAAAGGGCGGAATCAGAGATGATTCAATGACGCGGGGCTTGAGAAACCTGAAGTCTGAAATTGCCTTCAACTGTGATGAAGAGGTGGCAACTGAAGCCCATCTGGGAGAGGGAATACAACTTCGATTTTAAACATATTATGTTTGATAAGAAAGTTCAAATGCAAGATGAGGTTGCTAGAACTGAGTTCTTTCACCACCTTTTGCTCTTATCACTTAACCCTGCCCTCACCTTAGTAATTAGTCCCTCCATTAAACTCTCTTCAATTATCTTGTCTGAGATTTCTGTTTCCTGCTACAACTGTGAATGATGTAATTATTAAATGAATAACTGATTAAGGTAATACAAACTCTTTCACCTGCTTGGGTCCCTAATTCCCCAATCTTTTAAAGTGTATGTTTTGTCATAAATGGATTTTTCAGAACTAAAAAGAAAAATCACTAGGCTTAATTAGTAATAATGTATTTATCTTAGCCAAATTGTAAATAATGAAAATAAGATATGTTACTTTAATGAAACTTTCATAAATAGTAAATAAGGAAACATTTAACAGATGACCTGGAGTGTCCCATGTTTAATTCACCTGCTATTGTCTGCTACTGTAGGAATAATTATGGACAAGCGATATGTGCATTTGGGATTTTTGGTTTTGTTTTGCTTTGTTCTGTTTCTTTCCCAGGCTGAAAGTCAACAATGATGTGTCCCGGCAAAGTCCAGGAATGCTATTGATCATATGTCTATAGAAAGGGAAAATAATATACATAAAACTCTGTCCAAAGTTATAATTAACTGACAAGAGATTTTCATAACAGAAAACATTGGATATTTGGGGAAAATGGATGCAAAAATATGGAATTTGTCAATTAGTTCTATGGAGATGTGAAACAAAACACGCTTAAAGCTAATGGAGGTCTAGATTCTCCCAAGGGGAGAAACTAGACCCTTTATCTTTTCTGTTTAATTTCACTTGTGAATTAATACACATCTTCCAAGCCGGTCTCCCTGCTTCATGCTTGCGGGACAGAGCAGGATGGAGGAAGGAGTGCTCCCTACAAAACCACCCTGATCCAAAACAGATGCCACTCATGTTCCAACACCTACTCAAACAACGCCCCTTGCAGGTGTCACGCTCAGTAAAACATCTGCTCTCCAAAACTCAGGATGAATTAAAGAGAGAAAGAAGTAAAAGCCATACTTTTTAGAACTACATTTATATTGGAATTTAAACACCCAAGTGAAAGAGATTTACATAAAAGAATATGACCTACATGGTATCATGTACATGAGTGAAAATTGTTTCTCAGTTCTTCATAAAATTTCAGCTTGACTGGCAGGCACAGTGTAAAAACAATATGCACACTCTGCTTTCATTTAGATCTTCACTCTCCCATGTCACATTGGATTGTATATATATATATATATTTTTCAGTATTTTACCACAGCAATAATCACTTCAAAGCATATTCGTGCTGTGCCCTTATGTGACATAAACAAATATGTGCCAGCACACTGAATTCTCACTTTAACCCTTGGTCTAGCATGGCTAAGTATAAGTGGCATTTTCCCTATTTCTGTGGAGAATGTAAAGTAGTGATTTTGCATGCTGCCCCCTCCCCCACATATATACCCCACATCACATCATATCAGGTCAGCTACTCACACAGACTAAGTCAACAAAATTTTATCAAATATGTTTCATACTCCAAGAACTGGGAACTAGTGTGTTTACTTAATAATGTGCATTTAATTCTCATATGTGAGCTCATAAATATCTACTAAATGCTTAATGCATGCTAGTCAATATACTAAATAGAAGGGAAACCAAAACATGGATAGGTTTCCTATAGCATAATGGTAAAGAAAAAAACATTTTTACATCATAAATACAAAATATGCACATGATGTTACATGTTAAAATAGGTACAGGCAGGGTGGGACAGGGGGCCACAGAGGAGGCTGCTTATTTAAACCTGAAACTTCAGAGTAAGTTTCCTGAAAGAGATGACTTGATATTATTGGCCAAACGTCACACAAAAATAGACCTAAGGTACTTTGGAATCCAAAAAAGTAATACTTATCATGCTAGAATGAGGTATCCCAGTTTTTAATATTTTAACAATTTATTAGACATGATTCTTTTAGACAATTTACTCTTTCTTGAACACAGTAACCTAAGAATTACTGTCTAGAATTATTTTCAATGATATATAAACTCTTTTAGCTTTGCATTTTTTTAATATTTTATTCATTTATTTTTTGTTTTGTTTTATTTTGTTTTGTTTTGTTTTGTTTTGGGAGGAGGTAATTAGGTTTATTTATTTAATTATTTTAACGGAGGTACTGGGAATTGAACCCAGGACCTCGTGCATGCTAAGCACACGTTCTCCTGAGCTGTGCCCTCCCCTCACCTTTGCGTTATTTTAGTGATGAAATTTTTTTTATGGATAAGTAGATACGGTACTTCATGGGCTATTGTGATATTAAAACTGGATATTTCCAGCAAGGATTCCTGTAAGGGGCTGCTAGAATAAGGAAAGTGGAATAAATGATAAGCCCTAAACCAAACAGTAAATATGTGTGTGGAGCTTGGATGAAGTAATCATTTGTGCTTCCATGGTACAGTCGGCAGGACCTACTACATATGGCGGGCTGTGCAGGAGTGAGAGGAAGGGCTCTGAGCGGTTCCCAGGATTCTGACTTGGTGGATTAGACGTGTGGTAGTGAGGAATGCAGACGAAAGAGCAGTTTTAGGCGTACTGGAGTGAAAGTGGACGTGAAAGTTCCAAGTGTCCTTACGGTCTGAAGCTTAGACAAGTCAGAGCTCAAGAAGCATTTGAAAGTTATCTGCATGCAGGTGATAATTAAAACTATGAGGACAGATGAGACCATCCAAAGGGAACATACAGAAGCCAAAGATAAAAACCAGAGTAGGAACCCAAAGCAATAACAATATTTAAGCAAGAGGCTGGGAGAATATCAGTGTTCACAAGGGGAGAGAACAAGAGGAAAATATCAGAGACCTATGGAAAACCTGGAGAGAATAAATAGTGCCATGAAAGTCAAGTGAACAGACAGTTTTCAAAAGAAAATCAGTTGTATCCATTTTGGTAGAAATATCCAGCAATGCTGTAGTCCCAATAAGGGACTATACACTTCAATTTCCAGGAATTGAAAACTAAGGAATTCAGATCAACCTCCTGCTGGGGAGAACCAAAAAATAAAAGTAAGAAGGTTGGACTAAACGAAAGAAAATAAAGTCATCAGAAATTTAACACTATATTGAAGAAGATACAGAGGGTAAATAGAATGATTTTCTCCATTTTGCTTACATTTAGTAAATTGTGAACAGATGCAAGTAACAAGTTTCCTTGTAGAAGGAACGACTATCTTATGAGGAAGCGTGAGAGAATTTGAGAATTGAAGAAAACTCACACTGATGGGTTACAATGAAAATTGTGAAATATTGTCACATTTCCGTGTCCTTAGATATTTCTCCATTCTGTTTCTCTGAAGTGCGGGTAGTCTAGCTCTCACACATTGCAACTTATCTGAACTGTCTTCAAATCTAAAACTCTGAAAGAGGAAGTTTTCAGAAACAAATCATGTCAGAGCAGGAAAAAAAAAACCCTTTTGGGTGTCTTCAGAGATGGTTGTAGACGACATCAACTCCTGAAATTGTTTGCAGACCGTTTTGCTCCTCTTTGTTGTTTTTCTGTTTCAGAAGAATTATCTTTCCAAGGGGACTATTTAAAAGAGGGACTGTGAGGACAAAACAGAACATGCTGGAAAGGCTACCTCTGAGTATAACATAGTAAACGAGCGAGCTCTGGCTCTGGCTAAACAAAGATTTCTTTTCCCTTTGATTTTGAATGCAAAATTTGAAAAAAAAAGTTATTTTGTTATCTTAAGTAATATTTTTTTCCGGAGGCTTTAAGTGTTTCTCCAATTTAGTTTGTTTTACAACATATGAAATTACTCGTTAGGAGTAATGAATTTTAACGTCCTTAAACAGTAACATTTTTAAGAACAAGTTGGTTGTGATGCCATAACTGCCCTCTAATAGCTTGCACAACTGTATATAAAACATGAATTTACATAAGAAACACATTTCATGACGGCAGAAAAAAATGAATTTAGCATTAAAAAAAAACCTTACTTTTTGGAGTGTATGAAGAGCTGCGAAGGAGGGCAGTTATTTATACAATATCAAGAAAATGACAGGAAGTAAAAGGAAAAAGGAAAAAAGATGTCTGTAAAATCTCATTGATTCATCAGAAACTTTTTAACTGGCATAATGAACTTAACAGTCTTGTCTATATGAGATGGCATACAGGGAATGAATAGAGAAGACTTCTCAACATGTGCCCTTCCTTTACTTCAGTTCATCCCCACCTATGGCTTTAATTACCATCTAATTGCCAACGACCCTCAGATCCACATTGTATATTCTCCATCTCTCTGACGGTTAACTCTTTTTTTTAAATTGTTTTGACTATTTTAGATCATTTGAATTTCCATATACGTTTTATTTTATTTTTTATTTTTTGGAAGGGGAGGTAATCAGGTTTATTTATTTATTTATTTAATGGAGGTACTGAGGACTGAACCCAGTACCTCGTGCATGCTGAGCCAGCACTCTACCACTAAGCTATACCCTCCCCTCTTCTCCTATGGTTAACGCTTGCATTTGCCTGGCTCAGAGGTACTTCAGACTTCACCTAATATCAAACACATGATCTTTCTGTGTAGACTGACTCTTGTCCAAGGGCTTCTATTTCCATGAATGGCACAACCATTTATCTGGCTTAATAAGACAGAAACCTGGAGTCATCTTTGACACCCTTCTTCCCTTTTCTATTATTACAAAGTGTTGTAACTACCTGCATCTCTCGTTTCAAAAGCTATTAATGAGTTTACATTTTGTCTTGGATACATGTAAATAAGCATTAGAAAATTCTGTTTCAAAAATTTCAGCTCTCACTGCCAAGCCCACTTCATCCTTGACCCCTCTCTGTCTCCATCTCCCCCCTCCTCCCCTCCACATTCTTTTCCTCCATTTTCCTGCCTTACTCTCTTTCTTTCTTTCTTCTTTTTTTTAATCTTTGAGGTGGCTGAAATTTCTTAGTAGTTACATTTCTGTGGATGTTTAATGTGTCCCTTCATTAATTTAGACACTCATTCAACAGGTTTTTATTATACACCTCCTTTGTAGATTGCTCTATGCTGGGGGATTCATGTCTCAGTATAAATTGCGTAATTTCTCATTATAATTTCCAGGAGTTATTTGGGCTCTGTTTAAAAATTGGCTTTCAGATAAGACAAATGTGCCCCGTCATCCTGTACTATTTTTAGATGTTCCATGGACACGCCTATGAATTGTGTTTGCACTGCCTTTCCAACCACATTGTGGATTCATTCATTCAACAACCATAATAATAACAATTATGTGATCAATCCTGTGTTGGGACTAGAATACAAAGATAAATACAGCGTGATTTATACTTATACTATAGCATAGAGAAACAAAAAAATTTTTTTAAAGAAGCTAGGACTTCAACTATACCATGATAGAATGGACAATGTAAAAAATTTTAAATTCCCTGGAAAGAGATTGTCTGGAAACACTTGATGATAAAGAATGTTTTTCTACTCATGACATGTAGTTATTCAGGAGATTTTTGTTTCTCTGGAGTAATATCACAGTACTGACTTTCCCAGCCAACTGAGCTTCCTATACTTACTTAACCTTGGCACTTAGGGCGGGTATATGGTGTTCTCAGAAGCCTCTCTCATATCACCAAGTGAGTTGCTTAAAGGAAAGAGCCTCACCTAGTTACAGCAAGTGGTGTGGTGGGTCAGGAAATAGACACTGAATTTAACCTGTTGTAAATTTCTTCTATGAACATTACTAGTAGTCACAGTAGTAGGAATAGCAATAGTTATAATATTATTATCCAGAATTGGAATTTTCCAGGTTAGAATTTTGTTCCTTTCTCCTAATTCACTATAGTAGAATCCCTTGAAATCTGGGAAATAGTTGTTAAGTTATCATTATGATTGGAAATATGGTAGTCATGTTGGGATAGGGCAAAGATACCAAGAAAGCAAACTAAAAGGGAAAAAAAGGAACCAGAGTAAATGGGTCTGGATATCAAGCCAGTCAAAGTCAGGCCCGCATGAGAAGGTTGACAGGGTGAACAAGCCAAGATTAGAATACCTGAGACCAGTGTGGAGAGGGGCAAGGAAACCACTCTGGATCAGAATCATAGGTTCAAAGGAAGAGCACACATTGTCCATCCAAATGGAGAAAGTGCCTGAGCAATCTGCTTCCTAACTTTAAAACAGAGGTTCACTCTCGTGGAAAAGCCATTTGCTCGTTAGGTCTCAACAAATCTTGTCCTGAAAACAAGCAGGAAAATTTTCCTAGTCACAATACTTCCTAAACTAGTTTGCTATAACTAGACAAACTTCTAATTTTAGACAGATAAATAAAAGATGGACATTACAGCTCTAGATACGTGCCTTTATGTTAGTATTGTGATTATCCATCATTGGTGTTGATATCTGAGAGTAGTTAAAACTGGAAGAGATCTTAAATTTTATCCCCATTCCATTATTTTACTGATGGCGTAACTAAGTTCCAGAGAAGCTGAGTGACATGTGAAGGTCACCCTCGTAGTTAGTGTTGAAGCCAGCATTAAACCCTTGGCGCTCTAACTTCCAGTATGGTACGTTTTTCTAATGTATCACTTTACACCTAGGTGCAGTTACTCACACACCGGAACGAAATCTACAGTAAAACGCATGAATAACTCTGTCCTAAAAAGTAATTATAACAACGATTAAAATGATTTTTAATTAATCTGTGTAAAAACATATAAATGTGTCATTTCATACTCACACGTGCCACAAAACCCTAGTGGGAAACGTATATGCAAAATTATAAACTTTCATTCAATGACCTATCCAGAAATTGTAGATTTACATAGTTTCTTCATAAATATTGCTTCAAACTATATATCTGTTTTATGCAAAGAAATACCTCGCTGAGCAATGCCCTAAAACACTAAAAGTAAATAATATTTCCATTACAAAAAAAAAAGAATAGAAAATGATGATGAAGAAGAGAGGGGTAAGGCTTCAATCTGTTAAAAGAGAGCATTGTGTTCTTCGGTAACTCCGAGTTTGAAGGGGGAAGGATAAGTACAGAGGCGTGACAAAGGAACCTCTCCTCTTACCTCGCTGTCATCTCGTACCTTCCTAAAATATGACCCCCTCGGCTGCAAGCAGCTCTCGTGAAAGTAGACAAAAAGGGCAGAAAGATCAGCAGCAGAGCCCTCCTCCTTGACAGGTGAATAGAAGTGGCACTTCTCATGCTGTTACTAATTTATTAAGTATTCCAAAGTTAGAATTTAATCGGAATATTTTTGTCACATTATCCATCACCAACTCAGAAGAGATGGAATTTTCTTAAACAGCTGCACAGAGCAGTGCCTTAGGCAGGCTTTTAGTCATTTCAGTTTGTCACAGTGGACGAGTTCCATTTTAATGATTTAGTTAATTGTGTGACAAGCTATGAAAAATGTGAGTGACCCAATACCTAGTCCAAGGAATCTGCCAAGGTCTAAGCGGCTAAGTTCCTGAAAACCATTCTCATTTGCAAATAACCATTTTTTCCTTAAATTCCCACCTTTCCCTTTTCCTTTTATAAATTTCACATGTTAAGCAAAAGTCAAGTTAGAGAATAGCATTTCATTTATATAAAGACAAGATGAACATTAAAAAGTCACATTAACAGTTTAAATGATCAAGTTAAATAAGACACGATTTAGGTGAAAAGATAATTAAGTGTTGAAAATGTAATGATCCATTTGACAGTGGGAGAATAGAAGATGCAGAGAATTCCAAATACAACCGCCCCACCTAGAAATCACATTTAGTATTCCTTACAAGAGACTATGAATCTGATTAGTACTGTGTTAGTTTAAAACTCAACCTATCATTTAATTAAGGCAAACTCATATTATATAAAATATACACTTTATAATCACATAGAGTCAGGGACAAGTATCTTTTCTAAAACTCATGCATCATAGGAACATCAATCAACAGAAAATAAAAATAACAATATGTGTCTCTACTCTGCTTTGATTTTGTGTGAGAGTTTTATTGTTACCCTAGACCACCCCGCTAATTCCTTCTTTCAAAGCATTTAAAATTTTCACTTCACCTTGGCAGCAAAGTAACAAAGAGAAGAATGCTAGAAATAACTCGAAATATAATTAATAACACACCTTCACATTCAAATTGAAACATACTAATCTCCATGACATTTTGAAACTAAGATGTTCTTTTGAGTCAGAAGATCTAGGTTCAAGTCATTGATAGACGCATCTTGGTTAATCTCCCTGAGCTGTGCTTTTTGCAGCTGTCAGTTTGGACTAATATTTACCTTACATGATGATTGTGAAGAGAAAATGTTAATCTGTGTATAAGCAATAATATAGGTGTTTATTAACAAGACTCTGTGTTATGCTGCCATAGATTAGGCAGTAAGAAGGCAAAAGAGCAAATTCTATGGCACAGTGAAGGTCTCCAGGTAAGCACCACAACTACAGAGTGACCATTGAAGGATTCCTGGCACCATTCAGAAAAAAAAAAAAATATATATATATATATATATATATATGAAATAGAACCCATTCTACAGAAACAAACCATGACATAGTCTAAATAAAAAGCAAATTACAAAATACAGTATTGAACTCCCTGTTAAATGGATCAGGTGAAGTATTGCATCTTTTGCTTCTCTGTTTTTGTAATAGCCATTCTATGCTCCCAGCACTTCATCACCATGCTCTAAAGACTTTGAAGTGGGATATATGTGCATTGAAATGCAATGCTAAATTGTAGACAGTCACCTGGTCACAACAAACCAAATGCGTAGCCATTCTGTGACAGCCACCATGTCATCAGTTCACAGTGGGTTTCAGGTTCACAGACTGCAGTGTTGTCTGAATGACTTTCTAAAACACCAGACGGAAGACATACTAACACTCTTCAACCAAAAGATTTAGATGAAAAGGAGAGGGGCTGATGGCATTCATTTATAGTTTCTTTCTTTAAAAAACTAGTGTGTTTTTTAATTTAAAAAAACTTACACACAAAACAAGTTTTTTTTAAATCTAAAATAAAGCATAAAAATCACTATGTGAGAGATTTTCATTGTTAACCTTTAAGCCATATGATTAGACTAAAATATTTAAAGCTCTGTTGCAAAAGGAACATGTTCTTTAAAAAAGGGATGCAAGATTATTTTTATTTTGGGGAGTTTACATGATGCTCTTATAATATGATTTAGCTCTGCGTACATGATCCATTAATTCATCAGAATGTTCACATCTCCATGCAGAATCTGTCTTCCTGCATGCCTACCAAGTCTCCAGTTCTACTACAAAAACTACGTTAAAGCTTAATTCACTAATGACTCAATATTGCAGCACTAGTCTCATAATCTATTTACAGCTGACTTCACTTCCAAATTAATTCAAATGGCCGAATGTGGTCCATTATTTATGATCAATCAATCAGCTCACTGTACACCCAGAACCTTCCAGATGTGCTTGTTTATGCCTCATTTATACCTACTGACCAGGAATTGTGTTTGTGTACCAACTGGAGCATTAGTGTGTAATTATTAATGATACCTCTGCTTACGGTTGCTTAAGCCCAGACATCTTCTGAAGGATCCAGTCACCTTTAGTGGTAAGTTAACAGAATTTTGAAAAAGAACTTTCTCTGTGGGGGATTTTGCATTTCAAATTTATTTTTTTAGGTAAGATCATTAACGGTTAGATAAATAATTTCCTGCAGTATTCATTTCTGGGAAACATATCTGTTCCCATGTGTTTTGCAATTGATCTAAAACTATCCCTTAGATGAGGAATCAGGATAAGTAACCTCCAAGACCTATTTAGTGCAAAATATTTGACACTCAGCCCGGAACAATCACTAATAATTAGTAGGACAGAAACTCTTCCCTAAACTCTGAAGACCGGGGCACCTACTTCATCTTACTCCTCTTCTCTGACTTTTGTTATTACAAACACTGACAACGTGTTTGGAATTCTCACACTCCTAAGAGAGTTCTTCACGTGGTACCCAGATGACTGAGTGAATCCATTGGTAAGAGGAATGGCTGTAACAGAAAAAGATGTCAGGAAGTTCCTTTGCTTCTCCTCCCTAAATGGCATAGTATCAGAGGAAGAAAGAGGTGGTAAGCAAATGCCACCACCAATATCATGTTATTTCACCTTTCTTATATTTTAGTTTGCTTCCTGATGTCTGCACATAATGTCTCAAGTTCTCAACCTCCTGAAACAATGTTTCACAAAGGGAAAATTAAAAAAAACAGAACTTTCAGCACTCGAAACCTGACAGTATATGAAATCAGCTAAGCATATATATATATGCTTAACATTGCTAATCATCAGGGAAATGCAGAGCAACACCACAGTGAGATATTACCTCACATCTGTCGGAATGGCTATCATCAAATGGACCACAAATAACTACTGTCAGAGAGGATGTGGAGAAAAGGGAACCCTTGTCCACTGTTGATGGGAATGTAAACTGGTGCAGCCACTGCAGAAAACAATATGAAGACTCCTCAAAAAACTAAAAATAGAACTCATAGAATCCAGCAATTCCACTCCTAGTTACATATCCAAAGACATCAAAAACACTGATTCAAAAAGTTACAAGCACACTGATGTTTATAGCAGTATTATTTACAATTGCCAAGACATGGAAGCAACTTAAGTGTCCAGCAACAGATGAATGGATAAAAAAGCTGTGGGGTGTGTGTACACACACACACACACACACACACACAGACAAGTATACATATGACAATGGAATATTACTCATCTATAAAAAAGAATGAAATTTTGCCATTTGCAACAACACAGTATGGAGGGTATTATGCTTAGTGAAGTTAAGTCAAACAAAGAGAACAATACTGTACGTTATCACTTTAATGTGGAATCTAGGAAAATAAACAAACTAGTGAATATAACAAAAAAGAAATGGACTCACAGATATAGACAACAAACTAACGGTTACCAGTGGGGAGAGAACAAAGGTAAAATAAGTAAGCTATAAGGATATATTGTACAGCACAGGGAAATATAGCCAATATTTTATAATAACTACAAGTGGAATATAATCTTTAAAAATTGTGAATGATTATGTTGTACGCCTGAAATTTTATACTGTAAATCAACTATACCTCAATTTTAAAAAACAAAGAAAAAAGTATTCTAGCATAAAATACAAATTCTATTTTTTTCTGTGACAATGGGGAAAAAATTCAGAAAATTATCAACAAGATGGAAACACAAGGAAGCTGTGAGTATCATTTCTATCCATATCACTCTGCCCCCTGGAATATTTTTATGCCCCCCCATTTTAAGTCCTTTCCCTTTTTCTCTCACCTTGAGCCCCTTCTCCATATGTGTTTACTCAGTGATTTGCTCCCATAAAATCCATCTCCATCTTTCTTTCTCTCCTCA
>NC_045708.1:67484560-67497308 GCF_009834535.1 Camelus ferus
TATTAACAAATACATATTTCAAATATGATCAAATTCATTTACTCAGCTGTTAACAAAATCAGGGTATGAACTGTTTACATTACACCAAATAGAGGCAATGATTAAATTTATAAAGTTAAATCCAAACAAAACTGTTTATAATCTACTATTAAATTTACTCTGGTCAGAAACTGATTTTTCATAAACTTATATAACTTTCATATACTTACATACACATGTGTAATGGAAAGAGCAATGAAGCAAAACCTAGAAGCCACCTAGAGCTCAGTTCTGGTTAATCCAGCTGCTGGCCAGAGTCTATGACCTTAGGGCCTAGACAAATTATTTCACCTACCTAAGAAAAAGGAAGGCACAGCTATCTATTTTACTCACTTCACAGAAATATTTATTGTGAAAATCAAATGAGATAGTATTTAATACATTCTATAATACTGTAAAGCATTTTTTAAATCAAAGGCATTATCATTAAAATTTAAGAGGCATTGTCTTTAGGTGCCTGCTGTAAAACAGGCTATCACAGAAACAATGAACATAAAAATCGATCTTTCGGATGCAATTAGATATTGGACATTATTGTGTAAATCCTATAAATTACAAATATAAAACATAGGAATTCAATTCAATTATCTGCCCTATGTTCCCATTTATATAGACCTATTTCTTGTGTAAAAACAGAAATGAAATTAGATGCACCATGAATTGTTAACTGTCAAAACTGGTCAGTAAGTATATTATTCTCTCTACTTTGACATGTTGTACAATTTCCACAATAAAAATTTTAACAAGGCAATGATGTATGTGTGTGTACCTAAAACGTTTATAAAAGCTAAAAAATAAATCTTTTAAAGTTTATGGGGAAAATTTTTCCCTTAACTATTGTATCATTTTCCTTCAACGTTACTTCAGATTGTATATATTCCAAAATAAGCTACTCTCACAGTGCCCTTCTATACATCATGATACTTACTAGAAAATAGTTATTCCCTTTCAACTGGGCAATACTCTTACCCAAGCTGCAAAAATTTAATTCTTAAGTTTCTGCTTCCTGATCTCATTCATTACAAAATTCCAGATTTAAAAAGTGAAAATGACCAGTTTCAATTGTATGCATGTGTAAAAACGTAAGGAAAAAAGGGACACTTTTCTGTTACTAACGACCACCAATGGTCTAATTAGCCATTCCTCTTAAAACTTGTTGACCTAAGCAATTCAATTCACATGGTAAGAGAATGTTTCATCCAAAACAAAGTTAATCTGTCAGAAGAAACTGGTAAAAATAACCCACAAAACAAGGATTCTATCAAAGTATGCATAATGATATGTAATCACTCTGCATACATCAACCTAATTGCTCAAATAATGTCCTTTAACCTGGGACCATATTCTACAGATTGACGAGCATAAACCACCTTTCATCTCAAGCGGATTTTTTAGTTTAATAAAACTATCTATAGCTCAATAGCTTATGCGCACAAAAGTCTATGTAAAAACTGCAAGTGCGGAATTAAAACTTAAATGCAGACAGAAACGGTACTATCTTGTGGTTTGTAATTAAAGCTATATTTGGGTAATATCCACACATTAATTTATTCATTACTTGAAAAGCTAAATCTTTTTTTCTTTATGTTACACCTGCAGTCATAATCATCAAAAAGTACCCTGTGTCTAAAGAGTTAGAGTACCTTAAATTTTTGATATGGGGGGAGGGGGGCAGGAGAGAACAAGTGGGCAAGGAAAGAAATTTCACCCATTCAGCTGTCACTACGGCATTTGTTTTCTAAGCATTAAAAACTCCATTTATTTTTATATGAGACACATTTGAGAAGAGCCATACGCAGAAACCACTTTTTCCAATATGGTCTTCAACAGCTTTGAGTGTAAGTACTCCAGCTGGAAGTCCTCATTTGTATTATTTAAAAACAACTGTAAAACTCGCAAACCATAAAAGGAAAGCTGTCAGAAGATGAAAAGCAAAAAAAGAATTACTATACCTTATTCAAACAAGCTTAATTTTTTGCATGTTTACTTTACAATCTGCTAATAGCACTTGAAGCTAAAAACATTTATAAAACCACTATCATGCTGGTAGGTACCCTAACTTAGTGGCGATGGCTAGTTTTAAATAAACATCTATTTATGATGAAGCTATTACTTTCCTTACTTCTTTTCCTAAGTAGATCCACACTATCTTTGCCCCCACTATTTTATTATAAGCACAAATCAAATCTAGTTTATTGCTTCATCTCAGAGTTCTAGATTAAATTCCAAGCTTCCATTAAAAAAACCATGATTTCCCATACAAATGCAGAAATCCCACCTTCAGAGTGAGGAATTACAGAATACAAGAAAATGAAGACAATTTCACCTTATGCATCTAAATGGGGGTGCCAGTAAAGACAATTGCAATAAAAATCAAGAAGGCGTAATTTTCACCATTTTAATAAAAGAAAATGCCGAAATTTTAAAGGTGGCGCTCTGTCCTCAACTCACCCGATTGTGAGTCACTTTTGCAGACTATATGGTAGGAAACAACAGTTACTTTTCAAAGTTACACCCAAGCCAAAATCAAGAGAGATCCACCCTTAATTACAGCAATTTAACTGTCTCATGCGAAGTAAGGTACAAACTACTAAAACATCCCCCTGAAATCACGGCCAAATCAAACCCATTTCATATACTAGTTTTTCAAATATGCCCTTTAAGGAAAATGTTTCATTTACTTCAAATTTGAACTCACCAGGACAAAAAAGAAGAAAAAAAAAGAAAAGAGGGCGAGGGAGATCCAAGTGAAACGCTCAAGTACAAAAGGCAGATTCTCCTCCAATCCCTCTAATTCCCCCAATTCGCCTCTGCCACACACAAGGGCAGGGAGTCTGGGGAAGGCTGGCAGGAGGGCAAGCAGTGAAGGCCCTTCATTCACTCACGTGGGCCACCATCCAAAGGGTTACACACCCTCTCCCCGAAGAAAGCCTCATACAAAGCAGATCCTTACAAGTACTTCTTATTATAAAATACACCCACGCTGAACAAGAGCTTTATTTTAAAATAAGACTGTCTTCAGGTGGGGGAGGTTAAACACAACAAAGGCTTCCATGTTGAAAGGCGGACGGTCCACATATATGCAGATATCCACACTCATATGAACAAAAATCCATATAACTAATTTATCATGAACAGCAGTCGATACCAACAGAAGCCATTAAATGATTAAGAAACCCAGAAAAGTAGCATGCACAGCTTATGCATAGCGAAAGGTGGCTGTCTGCTGCGCTCTAACCCCAGGAAAGGCAAATACACGCCCGCAGAGATCGGTCGACCCCTCCGCAGATTTAAAGACCCCCCTCTGCACCTCTCGCCCTTCCTTCAGCGCCAAGCACCGCGGCACCGCAAAGGATGCGAGCACTCCCAGCGCTGCGAGTCCCGCAGAAAACTGGTGAATGAAATGCGCACAGAGACCAACCCGGCTAGTGACCGCGGCGCAGACCAGGGGTCGCTAACTAGCTTAGCCACCGGATTCTCCCGCAGGAAGGAATAAAGGGAGCACACCCCACAACACCGCAAATGGAACGCGGTTCTTCCTCACTGACCCTTCCCAAAAAGAAGTGGAGGACGCAGGGGTTTTTTTCCTCCCTTTCTTTTAAACTAAGTCTAAAAAAGCGAATAGGAAGCAACCGTGAACATCCTGGGGGGCCAGACAGGAGACGCCGGGAGAAAGGCGAGGCAATTCGCCAACTCCCGGGGAATCACCGTCCGGTGTGACACGCATCAATCAACCGGCCCGGGCCGGGGGCCAACGCGGGCCCCACTCTCCGCCTGCGGAGCGCCAGTGGGGCCGAAGCCGGGGATTAGAGGGGTGACCCTCCCGGGGCGCGGGGAAACAGTGCTGGGCACCGCTGCCCTCAAGGTCACCAGGAGCCGGGGCGGGGGCGACCCGCGGCAGGATGGGCTATGGCGCGGCCGAGGAGGCTGGGAGAAGCCAAAGAACTGCGGGTGCAGACGCGAAGTCCCACCACCGAGCCCCGTCCCTCGGGCCCTGGGCGGAGACTACTGGCCGGACCCAGCGCTGGGGCGCACGCATAAGAACCCGCTCACCTTTACGGTTTCCCGGGGCAGGCACGGCGGGAGACCACCTGCAAGGGGCCCCCCGAACGCCCCCGCCAACTTCTCCGGAATCCGCGCAGTCCGCGGAGCACCCAGCTGTCAGGATCACCGCCGCGCCGCCCCGACCTCAGCGTTCCGCCCGGCCTCCCCCGCAGGTGACCTGCCCCGCCGCCCCCGCCGCGGGCGGGCGGCGGCCGACACTCACCTCGCCCGGCAGCAGGAACCGTTTTCTGAGGAGGAAAGGAAGGGGAGGCTGCAGGAGGGTCGGGAGAGGGGGCGGCGAGGACAGCGGGAAGCGCAGAAAAGGGGGGCTCGGTCCTCCGCGCGTCGGAAGGAGGCTCGCAGGACTCCGGGCGCCACGCGGAGGTTCGGTTGCACCTCGAGGATAAGGCGGCCGTGGAGCCGAGAGGCTCGGCGTCCACCAGCCGGGGCTCCCTACTCACGCTGCACTGTGAGGAGGCGGAGGCGGAGGCGGCGGCGGCGGCGGCGGCGGCCCGGCCCGGCCCGGCCCGCGCCCAGAGCCCGGCAGCCACCGAGTGGCCGCCCGAGTCCCCGCAGGACCCGCCTCCTGGGCTCCGCAGAGCCGCACACAGGGCGCGCCGCGCTCACCACGGGCAGCTCCGCCGGCCTCACGCCGCCGTCCGCAACAGCAGCAGCGGGCGGGGTGCAGCCCCTTCGTGAGCACCGCAGCCCGGTCCGCCCCAGGAGAGGCCCGCGGCCCCCGGGAAGCGGACAGTCGAGCACAAGGGGGCTTCGCGAAGCTTCGGGCAGGGGCCCCGTTTGCACCGGGTGGCCCGCAAGATTGCCGGGGGAGACAGGGGAGGAGAACTCACCCGTTCCGGTCTGGCGCTCCCTTTTCTCCACACCTTCACGTCTCCCGCTCCACGCTGGCAGCGCAGCAAGTGCCAATGCCGCCGCCGCCGCCGCCGCCTTGGCTAGGCGCGATCACGTGACGCGGCCCGCGGGGAGCCTGGGGGCGGGCAGGCACGCGCGCGCGGAGGAAGCGCGGCTAGGACGGAGACTAGGGGCCGAGCGGCGCGGAGAGGACGTTTAAGGGGAGGACCCGGCGAGCGCGCCGCCGGCGATTAGAACTTGCCGCGGGGTGGGGAAAGGGTGGCCCGAGTGAGGGGCGGGGGGACTCGCGCCTCCGCGCGCCCCTCCCTCTCTTCCTTCGCCTAACGCCTCGGCCGGCCGCTGGCCCCGCCCCCTCCCGCTCGCACCTTTCCTCCGGCCGCTGCCAGGGATTGGCTGAGAGGCTCTGACGTCCGTGTTTCCATGACGTATCGGGGCGGGGGGGGAAGGAGGGGGGGGGGGGGGGAAGGAGGGGGGCGGGGGGGAGGAGGGGGCTGTGCCCTTGACATGCAAAATTAGCACCGGGCAAGATAGCACCATTTTTACTCTTTAATCACTGTTAAGAAATTGGTCGGTGGGTACAATAGCCCTTCCTGACACTATTTCAAAACATCTTAACAGAAGAACAGATTAACTGTTCAAAACGGCTTAGAGACATTTAAGAATCACTGGCTCTCGTCCAACTTTTCCTCCAAGGAAGTCGCAGTAGAAAATTGAATTATGTATTCTACTTTAATCAAGAATTTGACATTCACGTAATATATGACTCATTGCTATAGTGCACTAGCAAAATGGATAATAGATTAAACTAGAATCTGTTCACTTTGTGGGTTTATTGAAGTTCCAAATAATAAAATATACTCTCTTAAAGTGTTGTGGTCATGAAAAATTACTCAGCGTCTTCATTTCAGAACATGATTTCAATAGAGTTTTCATTTATGTAGATTATATACACATATATCCCAGAACATATTTATATGCATTTTAATGAAATGTGAGTCACATACAATAAGATATTTTTGCTGTCATAGTCAAGATGATTGTACTGTGTAGTCTGATTTTTATATTTTCATTCTTCAAATAGAAAGCAATATATAAATAACTGTACACATTACATTAGGAAACTCATTTTTTTCTCCCAGAAGTTTAGCACTGAAATCTTAATGGCATATTTTTCATTGTAAAAATCAAGAAAATATTTGATTGCTTAATTAGCATTTCCTAAAAAAATGAAACTACTTAAATTTGAAGATGCCACTGTATATAATAAAACCAAATCCTTTTAATCTTAGAACTCACTTATTCTATGGATATAATTGATCCAGTGATGTATCACTGCATAATAATAATATAATAATTCAATTTATTTTTAAATATTTAATCTTACAAATGTATTTTAATAAGTTTTGAATATCTTTTTTAGTTCCAATGCAAATTTATAAACGTATTTAAATCCTATGGCCAGTTACTCTTTGGGATGTTAACATTGTTTGAAGATAGGCCATGTATTCAGAGTAATGTATTTTGTAAACTATTAAAGTATATTCCTTTTAGGGGCATAAATCTAAACTACTGACATCTTTTCTGATAAGCTGATCAATTCAATATGAACTAGCCCTGTATAACTCATGGAGATAGCTTTCTAAAATTCTCAGTGTAATTAAGTGTAAAGGGAAACACTGGGATCTTTATTTCCTCAAGAATTCTGTCACATGCCTCTAGCAATAGTACAAAATAGAGACATACCAACAGCAACATATTTTTAAAACCATATTTTCCAAAATATGTATTTATACATATGTGAATGTGTCAGTTCTAATCACTGCAGGAAGCTAAAGAGAACTGACTTGTGTAGGGAGGCAAAAGAAGAAAAATATTTAATGCTTCATAAAAGTAGTTACGTATGTTCTCAAATTTCCCTTAACCTGGATCACCAGAGAGAGATGTGAAGAGAAACATAACTTAGCTGAAAACCACAAGAACTGTTATCTATTAGTAACCAATTAACTACATTTGCTGACTTAAATGAAGATGATTACAGGTAAACCTAAATTAAGAATTTTCAAGTCACATAATGGAAAATTTTTATAGGTGAAAAATGTAAAACGGTTAAATGTCATCATTTGACAGGAATTATTTAACATCCTGTACTCTTCTAGGTCTAAGGCATTTTTTTCTACCACCAAATGTATAATCTAGGTCATAGGGTCATGGCTCTAAATCTAAATTCCAGAGAGTCAAAAAAAGGGAAAGATGTTATTTAAATGTTGTTAAGGAAGATTTCCTAAAGGAGGATGTGGATTTGACTTGTGCCACAAAACAGATATAAGATATAAATTAATGCAAAAGATGGGCAGGAGAAATGCCAGATGTACCTGAGAATTAGCAAGTTTCCCACATCTATTTTCCTATCCTTTCATGATCTATGAAACATATATTTACTACCTTTGTTATCCTTCACCTCCACGAGTAACTCATGTATTTTCCCACTAATAGGAGGTTATCGTGAGGTTTTGGTGAGTTGTTTATACAAAACTCTGAACAGAACACTTGGTGTGTAGTAAATGCTCAATAACTGTTATTATTCTTAAGCATTCATTCTTTACCCCTTATTACAAAGTCAATGCACTGTAAACAAGAATATACATTTTTACCCTACTTACTTTATTGTAATGAATAGGGAGTTATTCTCATAACAGAAGTTCAGAAGTAGGTGATGGTATGATCGATTTAGCTGCTGAACATAGCCATCAAGAATCCAGGCTTACGGCTTTCTGTTCCACCATCCCTGGTGTATGCTTACGTCAGTATCTTTTTATGCTAAAAATAGGAAAATCAGAAGGATTTTCTCACATGTGTGGTACACTTCATGTTTTTCAGATTTTTTAGTGCTTATATTTTTAGATAATTTTTCCACCTTTCCTTTGAAACTTCTCCTCTGTTTTTCAAGATATTAGGAATGTGCAGAATTACTAGTGTGAGCTTAGCAACACACGCTCCTGGGGCCACAGCAGCAGAGCTTCTGATTTGGACCATTTAGAGTGGAGCTAGAAGAGCTCCATTTTTTATGGTGCCTTTAGGTAACTGACGCACTTCATGGTCTCTTTCCCTCCTTTGTCCTGATATTCTCTTGTGTTCTTCACTGGTTCTTCTTTCTCTTTCCTTGGCTATTTCCAATAAAGCTCTTACACTTGAGCATTTCTTTCTATCTTAACTTTCATAAAGTTCACCCATTTTCATGACTTTGGCCCCTTGAGAATAAGGATAGTGTTACTCATTAATTTATTCATTAATCATTTGTTGATCTTGACAAATACCCTCTCATCTTACTAAGGAAAGAAAACATGAAATATATCTATTTAGGAGGCATTATCATCAAGGTAAGTAATTCATCTATTCTTTTACACAAAGAAACATTTATTAACACTTACTACACGCCACCTCTATTAAGGTCTGGCACATAATGGGTGCATAAAATTAAATTAGTTTGATATGAATAAATAAATGTCACCTCTTCAATGATGAATTCTAAATTTATATCCACTGCCTTGTTCTTTTATTCTTGTGACCTGAGGGAACTTGTTTCAGGGTCATTTTTTTTCTTCCAGATAGAAATACAGTTGACCCTTGAACAACACAGGGTTTAGGGGCGGCCACCCGCCTGGCAGCTGAAAATCTGCCTATAACTTTACAGTCAGCCCTCCCTCTGCACAAGAGGTTCTGAATCCTTGGATTCAACCAACTGAGAATGGTACAGAAAAAATGGTACTGAAAAAAATCCACATACAAGTGGACCCAGACTTGGGTTGTTCAAGGATCAGTTGTATAGGAAAAAAGCCAATTTACCAGACATCAAAAACCAGGTCACTGAAAGTCAATTTTTTGATTTTCATGCTCTAGATTCATTGTCCATTTTAGACATGTGAAATCTCCCAAAATTCAGATTGGTATTCATATTCTGGGTAATGAGGTAAATTCTCTTCATATTTGCAAATACAGTATTTGTTCAGTGTTACTATAAATAAACAAAGACGAAAAATTCCAGATCTATCTACTGATTTATACTATGTATTTATTAACACTAATATTATATAGTATATATTTTATTTACTATATGCTATATTAATATTAAATAATATATTATTTAATGATTATTAAACCTTATTTACTATGTTAATAATAAATGCCTGATGACTTCAATCAACTTAAAAGGTTAAATTGATTCTGTTTATAAACCACTGCATACGAAATACCAAAACAAATTGATTTGTGTATTCAGTGAAACAATCCATTGATTGAGTTGTTTTAAAAATGTGCCCCTGGAAATTTACTTGAGTTGACCAATCATTAGGGTCTACTAAAGAGAGAGAAAGTGTAGAAAATATTTGCCAGGAACACTTATTGTCTCCCAACCCCCACTTCTCCCTGGCTAATTTTACTTCTCTGGCCTCATCTGCCATGTCTGAAACAAACTGATCAAATCCTAAATATGCTTATAGAGTTTCTAGCTTTACTTAAAATATTTCTGGAAAATAACCTCTCCACCAAGATATTTTTCTGCCAAACATCCCCAGATGATTCTAGAATGGCTCAAATGTATACCTCTACCTTGAAGTTTTCTCCATTACCCCCAAATACAAATAATCTCCCACCATCTTGGTGTTTTACAGGCATATCTCTTAAAATGGTTATACTATTGACATTCACTATTGTTACTTAAGAGTATATTCTATCCCTTCTATTACATTGAAAGCTCCTTCAGAATACTGTGTAGATCTTGATTTCGTTTCCTTGTAATAGGAGCTCAAAATGATTTCTTAAATAAATGAACACAGAGGTGAAAATGATACTTGCTACACAAAGAGTAAAAATGAAATTGATCCCTGTCCAGATGGGGCAGCTATTAGTACTTATAATCCAAATTGGATTATGTGTAACCAGACCAAATCAGCTGCATTGATTTCATTTCCTTTGGTGGCCAAAATGATCCTTCTAAGTCAAGGTCACTGTTAGCTTCCCCCGAAGAAAGGACGTTTATATTTTTTGGCTTACTGTACTTTTTATTCTGAGAAATATTTCAACATTTGTTAAATTTAGATAAATTTGAAAAACCAAGGAAGTAACAGAGTTGTTAGTGATCATTTCAGAAGTTTAAACAGTTAATAAATTCTGCTTTATCACCAACAAAATCACTTCACCATCTTGTAGAAGGAAAGTCCAAGCACAGGAGACATGTACTCGCCTTCTACCTGTAGGCCGTGTTCTGCTTGGTTGGGGCATGTGGGATTGTGATCAAATACAATTTAAAGCTTGCACCTTTCCAGAATTCACTTTCAGTTGTAGAATTGTTTATTTTTAAATTTAGATTTCTCAGCAAAACTTCATAAAACTGATATTTTAACCAGAAAAATGAAAGAAAATGTAAAGAAGGTCTCACACATGTTACCTAATCTATGATAGACTAGCAAATTGCAAAATAAAATGCATAGTGATTTTCCTGAACTCTGAATATTTGAACATATGCATTTATCTCAAGATATTATAACCTATTTTGAAGATTAGCAGTTGATAAAAAAGATTAGCAGATTAGTAGATGATAAAAAAAAAAGTAGAAAAAATGAGTTTATTGGCAGATAACTTCAGGGCATGAAATCAAATATGCGTTGCATTTTGATAGTAATGTTGATAGATTTGGTATCTTTTGAAATCCACGCATTTGATTTGTGTTCTCTAAATATTTATGTATCCTCAAGTGCATCTGAGGCTGATACCACGTAACTATATTAAAGAAATGATGATAAGAAGATCTGCCACACTGGGAATTGAGATTTATTCAGATCATGTCAGCAAAACAACTTTATTACTTATGAAAAGAAGAGACCTGGATTATCCTGATTGTTTAGCAAAGCTATCTTTTGTTTAACTTTTTATTTCTATTTTTCTACGCAGAGACAAGTTAAGTGATAGAAGGCCCAGGGTTAGCAGGAGAGTGAAATATACTTCAGGACAGACAGAATAGCCTTTAAAGATTCTTTCCATTTTTGTCTCCTTCCTTTTAGCATCATTACCACATGCTCCCCAACTATTTACCATGGTTCTCTTCTTTCAGGGAAACGTGCTCACACAGCTCATACTAAATTATCATGTATTTTATATTATATTGTCTATTTTTAAGAAGGCACCAGCTAAAAGTCTTGGGATGTTAATGTTCTAAATTTATTATATATGTGGCTCATGTCAAAAATAAGTTTTTTGGCATCCGAGTAGGTAAAATAAGTAAGTGAAATAAGTTTGTTTGTGTGGATACAGCCATAGATACTGCTTTCAGTTTTTAAAAAAGTTTTTATTTTTATACAACTTTCAATGGTTCCTTTCCATTTACAGTTATTACAAAATAGTGACTGTATTTCCCATGTTGTACAATACATCCCTGAGCCTGTCTTACACCCCATAGTGTGGACTTCCCTCACCCCTTTATTGTCCCTCCCTGCTCCTCACTGGCAGCTACTAGTTTGTTCTGTATATCTGTGAGTCTACTTCTTTTTTGTTATATTCACTAGATTGCTGTATTTTTAGGTTCCATATATATGTACATCATATCATCCACATATAAGTGATATCATACATTATTTAGCTTTCTCTGTCTGACATATTTCACTTAGCATAATGCCCTCCAAGTCTGTCCATGTGCTGCAAATCCGCCTTCAGTTTTAAGGCTTTTCTGTTCTCTCACTGTTTAAAATACACTATTATTACCCTTATGTGGCATAGAAACTTCAATTTCTGACTTTCTTAATGTGGGTAAAACTTAAAAAGACTGAAATGCCTGTTAAGCCCCACTGTTAAACTGAAAGAGGGGTCAGGGCCTAAGAGGAACGAGCGCCTAGGAGAGCACATTTAGTAACACTTCCAAGAGGCTCATCTCCAGTCTCAACAGTGCTTCCTGATTCACAGCAGGACAGACACTTTTAGCCACCTGATAATTTATCTTCTTAAACAAGATTGTTTAAAGAAAAGTTACTTTATCATGAATATTAGATCTCTTTCTTTTCTCCTCAAGCAAACAGGGGCTATTGCAAATCAAGGCAATGTATAGATTTGCTTTAGAATTCCTACATTATTCTAGATTCAACATTTAAATCTGAATGCTTTATTTCCCAAGAGTTGGAGAGGTTAGAGAGATGGACCCAAGAATGGGCATTTACAGAAAAATGAGAAAATGAATTCCTCTTTTTCTCCTACTCTCCTGGCAACAAATTCTAAATAAAAACTGGGAACAAATAGGAAAATGCCTGCTTCATTACTTGTAAATCAACGTTTTATTTTACTGTGTATTTGAACAATAATCCTTGTGTAAATCTGTCTATCCATGACACGAATTAAGAAAAACACTTTATAAGTTGACAAATATCAAAAGTACATACAAGTCTTTTCAAAATTAAATGTAACCTCTTCCCAAGTCTTTATGTTGGCTTTTTTCTCAGTGTACTCATTCTGTTTCGTTCACTTTTCTGTGGGATATTGCCCTTGTGATGCTAAAACGGAACAAATACATATCAACGACCTGGTTTAACATGGAGCAATTTTGGAAATGGTGCTTATTTTCTCCCTTTTAAGTGACAACTAAGCCTATTTTAAGATCACATTTTATTGTATTCCATAGGTATTTGGGGAGCCACTGAAACGGAATGGGAATCTGGTACTTCCAGTTTAAAGAAGCTGTATGTTTCTGATCTAAACTCTTGTTAAGAACTCTCTGAGGTACTTCATCACTGTGATTGGCTTGATGATCCTT
>NC_045708.1:67497408-67506832 GCF_009834535.1 Camelus ferus
TTCATTATTTTTTAATCTTCTTTTTCTAACAGTCTTTTTTTTTCTAACAGTCTTAAATAAATCTATGTACACCTGTGCTGCTTTCCTACAGATCAGCTGAGATAAATGATTTCTCCCACCCAAATTTAGATACTATTTTTCTTTCAAGAGAAATTGAGGAATTTCTCATTCAGGATTTTGGCTGATAATGTTATGTTTCCGGAATACCTTTGGAAATGCTCCCTTGAAGAGGAGGCTGTTTAGCATGAAAGACGAGAGTGTGACCCAGCACTAAATGTATTGGACTAAATGTCAGGGCTTCTGATGATGACCTTGGATAAAGCACTTCATTTCCCCAACGCCTTAGCTTTTCCCATCAGTGAAATATGATTTTTCCATCCTGTCTCAGAAGCTGGAAGATGCAAGTAAAAAAAATAGCTTGTGATTTACTATGAGCTGTAGAAAGTAGAAACTACAGTATTGTTCGATGTATTACGAGCTACCAGATAAATCTTTTAACAACTTCACATTGAAATGATAGGCAGGATTCCTTTAGGGAGAGATAATCGGATTATAGGATTAGTATGTCTGACAATAAATATTAGAAATTGGTATCTTAGTAGTAGTCATGATGGTCCCATAGTCAAAGTTTATTTCTGCACAATAATTACCAAAATGTTTCTCACTTATGAGAAATAAAGTTTTGGGATGTAAAGTCCTCCTGCTGGGATAAATACCCACGTGTTCAAATAGATTACATACACCCAATATTTTTGGGGTTTTTTTTAATGAAAAGTAAAATCAGTTGAGGTGACTAACCTCTGTACACTTGGTAAGGAGGACTTTGTTGAGTGTCCTCATTAAGTCCAAGGACCTGTTTGCATCTAACTCCTTGTCTGATCGAGAAAGGGCAGCAGCAGCAGCAACACACCCTGACATCTTGACTGAAATCACTGCCAGAGCTGCCACCAAGGTGGCTGAGCAGGCTAATGACGTTTTCAGTGTTGATCCTCCCAATCTCGGTCTAGTCCCAACCTTGTCACCCACTCCCTTGGAATCTGCATATACAGACAATAAAAGAAAGCACTGGCAAGAACAAACAGTATTCTGCCACATCTCATGTGAAAGTACCTCTCCGAATTTAATGAGGTCAGCTGGGCGTCTGCAGCTTTCGCCTCTTGCTAATGCTCCCTACCCGGGAGAGAAATCTCTCTCTCTCTCTCTCATACACACGCATATATACTGCACAAACACACTTGGGAAAACACCCATGCGTAGAAAATCATACTCTCCATCATTTCCATAAACACACACGTACCCTTCACTATACTGCGTGTGTGTACACACACACACACACACACACACTCCCTGGGAGAATCACAGACCCACACAAAATGCCACGTACCCGGAGATCTCAGAATCCTTCCTATGCCTGCAGATTGAACCCACACACCACACAAGCCTATAGACGCTCGCACTGTGCTCACTTCCCAGAGCAGAATTCCCTCCAGATGCAATAGCCTTGCTCTCCTGAGCGGGCAGCTCCAAGTTGAGCCCTGAGACAAAAGGTGATCAAGGTAATCATGTGGTGTATGGGAAGGGAGCCATCGTTTGTGGGCAATGTGGAGAGCTGCAGACTCAAATTGGGCAGTCCTCTGAACCAAGCCCTGTAGACAAATACGAATCCCCCTGATAGCATTCAGCATGCAAATGGAGACAGAAGCCTTTGCAAAAGATCTATTCCAGGACCAGTGCTGCAGCCCTCCCCTTCCTGAGATGGTAGCAGATTCCCGAAAAGGTTAGATCGCCAATCTGGCACCTAGTCTAAGGAACTTGTGAGTTGTAAGATCTGAGCCAAGTCCAGCCAAAAAAAGATTAGGAAATCAAAACACGCTGGTCTCCGGACGAAGCTCCCCTACACCTTGGGATGAGGGAAGTAGGGTACCTTAACAGATGTGAAAGAGAAGCGGGAGGCTTAGCCATGGCCAGTAGATGGCGCGAGAACTCTTCTCTTGTACGACGTTAACCCTTGAGTGGTGTGTGGCGTTGCCAGGTCCAGATGTATAGATACATATGTTACCCGTTTTGAAAGAAACCTCCCATTTAAATATTTGGGAACGATTCAGAATGAAGACAAATGGGTCTGTTCCAGATAAGCACCACAGATAAAGTAGTTTAACTGCGGCACACATCAACTGAAAATGGGGTAGGGAGGATGAAAGGGCGAACTCTTTGGGGAGATGACTGACTCCCTCCCCATCTCACGTCCGCCCTGGTCACGGATGAAATCGGTTTGCCTAATGAATCAAAAAAAAAAAAAACTGGTTATGCATTTACATGTAGGCACTTGAATATGTAAATACACGTGTGCAAATAAATTTTTCCCTGTGATCTCCCATTTTTCGATTAAATCACACGATGGCAAATGTGAGACGCCTCCCTGAAATACGCTGCAACTACAGTAGTAACACATGTCGTCTTATAACGACAGTGGGCATCGATGGAGTCCGATTCATTATCATCACGGTTTCCCCAAAAGCAACACAGATTCTCCGATTAAAATACTACTTTAACGTGCTTCTATATTCACAGGCTGCAAAGGAGAGCTCACTAATATAATATTTCTTGGGCTTCTTTTACAGGCAGAATTGATCTATTCGGGGGCAAAAAAATCAAGCCCCTTAATTTCAAATATTGTGGGGAGTTTGTCTAAGAGAGGAGCCGGGCTCTAAGACGCTCACTAGTGGTGTCTGGTGGTTGCTATAACGAGCTAGAATTGGGGTAGATTTTGGTGGAGCGGAAAAACGCACAAGAAAAGACAGAATCCAGAGTAGCGGAGACTTTGTGCCCCCGTTGGAGAGAGATGGCTGAGTCCTCGTCAAGGTTGCTGTGGTATCCCGAAACACCATTCACTCCGAGCTGTGCCCGCGCACCAACAACAGCAACAACTCCCCTGCGCCGAGCCGAGGAGCAGGAATTAGGAGCCCGCGAATAATATGAAAGGGATCCGCAAAGGGGAAAGCCGAGCAAAGGAATCCAAACCCCCGAAGCCTGGCACGAGAAAATGCGCTAGATGTGGCCGCCTAGACTTCTTCCTGATGAAGAAAATGGGGATTAAAAGTGGATTTACATTTTGGAACCTCGTCTTTTTATTGACGGTGTCTTGTGTGAAAGGTAGGTTTGCTTTCGGGGGTCCCCTCTGCTTTGGATGGAGGTGAGCTGACTTGTCGCTGGAGAGAGGTCGCTTACTTTGCAATTTGCACCGATAAAATAATCTTGATAATGCTGAAGAAGGAGTTGATTCACAGCTCCTTTTCCCCCCTCAGATAGGAAATGCATTTTGCTTGCCAGAGTTGGCGTTCAGTGCAGTGATTGAGCTTGTGCTCAATAAATAGTCTTGCAGTATGCTCAACTGAATACGTGAGTTGGTTCCTATAGCCTCTAACTAGTGGATATCCAGGCAGAATTCCTCTGCAAGACTTTGTTGGTGGTGAGGATTACCTTGATTTCTAGTCAAACCAGTGAGGTTAGATGCTTTGGCTGGAATATTTGTATTAAAGACGCTTGTTTAAATGCTTTTTAACCCTTTCAGGTAGGAAAGTTACCGGCATGTTAAGAATGTGCTTATTTTAAATGCTTTAGAACATAGAGGTCTTCCAAGCATCTCCCTCCCCCCAACATGAATGTGTGCATGCATATATGAACTACTTGCTACGTGGCCTCTTGTGTGTTGATAAATGATAGGGGAGCTTCCCTAGGTCCTGTGGTAGAGGTTTGGGTTTAAATGGGGGCTTTTAAAAGTTCTGAGATGCCACGAAGTGTAAACAGCCACCTTTGGGGATGAATGAAGGTAGGAGGAAAGTCGTTAGCTGACGACCAAAAAGAAAATCCCCAGCAAGTCTCGGCGTTCAGACAGGTAGAGAGTGAGTGTCACATGCACAGACAAGGAGGGAAGGGGAATGCGTGGGATGTAAAATTTATTCCTAAGCAGGAAGGCAAGGGACAGTCAGGATCATTGGAAGGAGAGCTGTCCTCGGGGAGAAAATAGATCCCCAGCTCTGTTCTACAACTTCTCCTGCACCCTGCTGCCCATTAATTGCTGCAAAGAATACTCAGGAGGTGTTATGACTCACGCCATCATTTTTGAACAATCACCTCCCCATACTCACGGCAGCTCACATCGACGCGACGGATGTCGTTTTCAGTGGAGCTAGTTTCAAACCCCGGGTGTCTGTGTGTCGGGGGTGGGCGGTGTGTGTGCGTTGGCGGGTGGAGGGGGAGCGAGTTTGGCCCAGGCGCGCCACCGCTGTCAACGCAAACTGGACGCTTCTTCCTTTGTAAAGGAGTGCCTCTGAACCGCAATCGGGCCGCATCGCTATGAAACAGTTTACTGTCCAGCTTGCAGCTGGCTGTCCCCCCACAGAAGGGAGCCCATTTGCATTCAGCGGAAATGATAATTCATGTTTTGGGTGGAGGGAGCTGGAGGGGTTACCTCTTCCTCTAATAGGACCAGTGATGGGTGGCATGTCTCGAATTTTAATTTATATCCCTAAATGCCAAGAAGTCGTCCCTGATCTCTGTGGCAGCAACTGCCTCGTAATCCCAACCTGCTTGATTTCTCCCCTTAGAGTCTTAGCGCAGCTCTAAGCCAAAACGCTTGTCCTAAACGGCGTAACTACACTGCCGAGTAGTTGCTTACAAGGGGTTTTCGTCGCCGGCTCGACGTGTGAGGAGCCTCACATTTCTGCTTAGTTCGCCTACCTCCGGGAGCCGGTGGTTAATGGATGGCCCTGGGGCTGCCTGCTAGACGCGCGTTCCGCGTGGGGGAGGCGCAGGGAGCCAGCAACAGCTCGTGGCAAGAAAATCGTTGAGGTGGCCCTGCTAGAAGATGACCGAGGGTTAAGTGGGAGTTTTCATGTGACACCTGATGAGTCAAAACACATTCAGGGGGGCAGATGGAGAGAAGGGGTCTCCGAAGCAGGGAGAGCACGCCAGCCTGACAAACACGAGCCGCGCCGCCTGCAAGTACAGCCCGGCTGCCCGCACCTACCGTATTTTCTCGATAAGACGCGTCGATAGAAAAGAATGGCATGTTGGTTTGCTTTGAATGGCACTGGAAATGGGATTCTTCTCCTGTACTTTGGACAGAGATAATCAGTCCCCTGAGTATATTCCAGTTTCGAGGACATTGGGAAGAAGGAGTATTTCACACTCTGCTTTGATCCCGTCCAAAATCAATTTTCTACAGACCACTAAAATTTTTTAATGGTAAATAAGGTTCTTCATTGCCACTTATCTGCCACTTGAAAGGCATCTCCTATATTTTACAACTTGGAGCGCTGTCCTCAAATTCTGAGACGCAAACTTACAGAGGCTCTTTGCTATAGACCTGCTCCTGGTCAACCAGTGGTGCCAATGTTGATAGTTGTTTCTTCTTCTCTTTCCCTTTCTCCCTAATTTGTTTTAATTTCACCTGAGTCTCAAGACTTTTCCTAAAACTGAAATTGCTGCAATGGCTCCAATATTGCTTCCCCCGACGTCTATGAACTCTTTTGTCTTCCACACTGTTTTTGTTCCGGTCTTTCAGGCCCACGGGGAAGCTCAGGATGGGGAGTCCTTCTAAGGGCTCTGCAGGTCCTAATCCAGACTAGTGCTGGGGTTCAGGAAGTTGGAGGTACGCGCTTTTCCAGGTGAACAGCTCAGGCCCGAGAATTCCACCTTCTGTCCACATTTTTCATCCCTCCACCATTTCACCTCTGCCTGCGACAGCAATGACAAAAAGGCTCAATGGGAGGAAACGCCTCAGAGTAGAAGCCAAAGTGGCTTTCAGTAGTAGGCCTGAACAACTCCAGTGGGGTTGAAAAGAGACGCAGCCCTATCTGGGCATTTTATCTCCACTGTCACCATCTGAAATAAAAGGCCATAGAGGGCAGCAAATTGGGGGGTGGGGAGAGGCAGGGCAGGGGATGCTTAGACTTGACGCATACCTATTTCAGGCTGAAACACACACACGCACACACACAGAAGCAAGCTGAGGTTTCTGAAACGCAGCCTGCAGCTGCAGCGTCTGTTTTAGGTTTCAATCAGATAGAAACTGTGAATCTCCAAGTCGTGCTTAAATGTCCCGCCCACGTAAACAGACACCCGCGGGGTGCTTTCCCACGCTGCTTCTCCGGAGCTCCCGGGGGAGTGCACAAATCGTGCAGGGAAGGTACAGAAGGCACCGACCTCGGGGCACAGCTGGAGGGAGCCTGTGGGCAGCCTCTCCCACCCTGTGCCAGAGCTGCTTTCAGGGCTTCTCGTAGGACCCCGGACTTCGAGAAGGATCTACTTTTCCTTGTGCTCTGGGTATTACTCTTGCCACAGAGCTCTTCTGGAAGAGCGGAGCTCGCACCCTCTCCCGCGGTTAATTACTACTGGAAAGGCTCTCGGTGTCCATGAGGCGGGAATGCTGCCAGCAACGTTCATTGGCTCCATTCACTCACCCCAAGGTGGCAGTAAAATTTCCAAAATAATGAATGCTGCTAAACTTGAAGTGTTTAAAAGTTTAGAAAGTGATTGAAATACATAAAATGTAATGAATGATTCTCTTCAAAGCTGAGTTTGTAATGTTCAAGATTATAAAGTCCTTCCTTCCTTTGCTTTATGTTAGCAAATTTTAGAGGAATATTTATGATTATATAGTTTAAAGTAATAGTGAGGTTTTCTTTTTAACTATGACAATTTAAAAAATACGGTTGGATAGCACTTTAAAAGGAAATTTATAAATGGAAATAGACTCTGCAAAGTGAATTTTTAAAATCCTAAATAACATTGAAAAAGCAACAGTTATGCTATAGTTTTCCATTATACAAGTGCATTATGCAAGGCTGACTCCAGGCTGCTCAGAGGTGCTTCATATATAGACAGGATGTAAGACATTATTACATTTGGGGAAGTGGTACCAAAATAGGCATGCGCATTTACTGTATAAAATATGAGCAGTGGGGAGTTCTGTACAGAGTGTGTTATCTCAGACAATGGTTCTCTCTCTCATTTTCTTGCTTTGAATTCTAACAAGCATCTTGTAAGATAGCTGTTATCTCTTATGTACAGATTCTTATCTCCATTTATAAATTATCCACATTTCCTGGGGCCAGAGAGGTGCAGTGACTTTCCAGGATCATATGGTTAGCTAGTATTTGGGTGAAATCTGAAATGATAATAGATTCATTAGTTCATAGACTCATCAAAAGCTAAAACTATAAATGACTAAGCTACTAATTAAAACTCTTCATTTTTAAGAGAAAAACTGAGATCTTGAGAATGTATTTAAAAGAGAGCCTAAAATTAATATTCTTGTGCAGTATATATGTGTGTGTATATAGATACCTTATGGCTACAATAATACATAACTTCTCAGCTTTAAAATTTTCAACATCTTTTACTTAACTTGCCGAACTTTATTCTCTTAATGATTCTGTAAGATAGATATGAACAATATTTTCAGTTATATGAGCAATAGTAAGTGAAGTAAATGCACAATAATACATAAGTTAAATATGTCTCTATAAGATATAAAACTATTTAGTGCAATAAGGGCAAAACAACAGAATCAAAACTTATAACCCTTAGATTCTAAACCACTGCTCCTGAGGAAAATTTAAAATGTATGACTGCAGATGAATTTATGAACTTCACATATGAAATAACACGCTGGTATAAAAATCATTTACCAGTTGTATTATAAACCTTGGCAAATAAATTTGTTATGTTTGGTACTTTAATCTTCCATTTGCTTCTACAGAATTTTAAGAATAGGAAAGCCCTTGTAACATATTTGTCTAGTGTCTATTAGTCAGAGAATGTACATTAGATTTATTTGTGGGGGCAAGGGAAGCTGCCTTTTAAAAAGCATTCATATTTCAGCTTCATCCACTTGGTCTACTCCCTCCCATACTTCTTTCCACCTTAGTTAAAGTACAGCTGTAGCTGTGCATCTTCACGTAAAGAAGAGGTGGTTCAGAGAGACGAAGAGACTTGCCAAGTAAGAGAGTGCAAAATAGTCTTTCAATTCTCTGCTCAGTGCATGTTTCTCTTGGGTACTGCGTTATGAGCCTCTATTTAATCCTAACTGGTTTATGGGAGTAAAGCTCCTTGAGAATAGAGACAACGGTCCTTATCCACAAATCCTGACCAGACTCAAAACAATACTTTCTGAAGACATAGATGCATGAGTGTAGTAATATTGGTAAATAAGAAACTTACCATGCAATCTAAAGATTAACTAAAAATTAAATGGGGGCATTGTCCCCATATATCATTGTCTACAAAAGAAAAAAAAAGATGCATTAAATTATATTTAAGTCCTCAAAATTAGCATTTCATTTTCTTTTTAATACGATAAAATGTATTTTCATATGCAACCAGAAGTACTATCGTACTTTCATCTTTTCTGAACTTCAGATTCCCAAAAATGAACCTGCCTTTTCTATTTGCATTATTAAAACTTTTTTGTGGGTATATTTTTAGAGCTATCTTAACTCTTATTTTCAATGTTAAAGCTCAAATATTCTAATAATGACCGTATGTATTAGTTATAGAATATGCTTATTACATTGGACATTTTGTTATGGGATGGCTTATTTTAAATAGTCTTGCCTCCTATAACAGCTAGATGTAGATCTCTCCAAGGTTGCCAAAAGTCAGGGATAAATGTATACCTCTAATACATCTCAAAGTCCATTTCCTACAATTATACATTCCACAGTTTCATTTAGTGTTGAAAACTGACTAAATGTTAGCCAAGTTCTCCATTTTAAAATTGATCCTATAATTGTACTGATTTATTTTAGTTTATTGAAATTTTAAATCACAAGTTGACTTGATGTTTTATTTTCATAATCTTGGTGAGGGAAAAGGGAAAAGGACTGAGAATTAAAATGCCTTTTTGTTGCGCTTGTTCACATTCCCATTAGCCACTTGTTTATTTATTCATAGCTACTTAATAAAATTATCAGCTGTGTTTTATTGTTTGATGTTATTCTAATTTCTCAAATGTCTATTTTAGTTTTCTACGGGGACATATTTTTTTCTTTCCTTGTTTGTTTACACAATGAGGGTTGTCTGATGTGAAAAACATGAAGAAAAAATGTTTTTAATTTTCTTTTCTTTTATAATATCTGGGGCTGATCAACTGAGTCAATAAAATACAATTTTAAACTGTATTTAGTTATGAGAATTTTAATATAGAGAAGTGAAAATAAGTCTACTTTGTTATTAGTCTATGAAAGCAAAATAACATACTGTGAAAAGACTTTAACTTCAGGTAATTTGTAATTTTTAGGAATGGTTTTGTTTTCAATGTTGAAACTGTATTTTTATATGCAGATATGACTCTTCTGAACCTGTTATTGGAGGTTTGTAGTTTGAATTTCCCCCAAATGTTGATAATGAATTATGCTGA